>NW_007731745.1:73339-148158 GCF_000696425.1 Galeopterus variegatus
GAAACACAGATCTGAACAATACTCTAGACCAATTGGACTTGGCAGATATCTACAGAACATTCCATCCAACAACCTCAGAATATTCATTCTTCTCATCAACCCATGGATCATTGTCCAGGATAGATCACATGTTAGGTCACAAATCAAGACTCAACAAATTCAAAAAAATTGGAATTATCCCATGTATTTTTTCAGACCACAATGGATTAAAATTAGAAATCAATAACAAACGAAATTCTGGAAACTATACAAACACATGGAAATTAAGCAGCATTCTACTTAATGACATATGGGTCCAAGAAGAAATCAAACAGGAAATCAAAAAATTTATTGAAATTAATGAAAATAATGATACATCAGACCAAAACCTGTGAGATACTGCAAAAGCAGTAGTAAGGGGGAAATTTATCGCATTAAATGCTTACTGCAGAAGAATGGAAAGATGGCAAGTGAACAACCTAACACTTCAACTTAAAGAACTAGAAAAAGAAGAAAAATCCAAACCTAAAGTTAGCAGATGGAAAGAAATCATTAAGATCAGAGCAGAACTTAATGAAATTGAAACCCAAAAAACAATACAAAAGATCAATGAATCAAAAGTTGGTTTTATAAAAAGATAAATAAAATCGACAAACCATTAGCATGGCTAACTAGAAAAAGAAGAGAGATGTTCCAAATAACACAAATTAGAAATGAAAAAGGTGATATTACAACTGATCCATCTGAAATATAAGGAATCATTTGAGACTACTATAAACAACTATACACCAACAAATTTGAAAGTCTGGAGGAAAAGTATAAATTTCTAGACACACACAAGCTCCCAAAACTGAGCCAAGAAGACATAGAAAATCTGAACAGACCAATAAAAATAAAGGAGATTGAAGCTGTTATCAGAAGGCTCTGAACAAAGAAAAGCCCAGGACCAGATGGATTCACAGTAGAATTTGCAAAGAGGAATTGACAGCAATTCTTTGCAAACTATTCCAAAAGATTGAAACAGACGCAAATCTCTCAAACTCATTCTATGAAGCAAACATCATCTTGATACCAAAACCAGGTAAAGATACAACTAAAAAAGATAACTACAGGCCAATATCCTTGATGAATATAGATGCAAAAATCCTCAATAAAATACTTAGCAAACTGAATACAGCAACTCATACATAAAATTATTCACCACGATCAAGTGGGATTCATCCCAGGGATGCAAGGTTGGTTTAACATACACAAATCAATAAATGTGATACACCATATTAATAAAAATCAAACACAAGGATGATATGGTCATCTCTACAGATACTGAAAAAGCAATTGATAAAATTCAACATTCATTCATGACAGAGACCCTCTATAAGTTAGGTATAGAGGGAAATTATCTCAACATAATTGAAGCCATATATGAGAAACCCATGGCCGATATTATCCTGAATGGGGAAAAGCTGTAAGCTTTTCCTTTAAGAACAAGAACTAGACAAGGATGCCCACTCTCACCACTCCTATTCAACATATTGTTGAAAGTACTAGCCAGAGCAATCAGAGAAGAGAAGGAAATAAAGGGCATCCAGATTGGAAAAGATGAAGTCAAACTGTCCCTGTTTGCAGATGACATGATCCTATATATCGAACAGCCTAAAGCCTCTACAAAAAAACTCTTGGAATTGATAAATGATTTCAGCACAGTAGCAGGATACAAAATCAACACACAAAAATCAGTAGCATTTCTATTCACCAATAGTGAACAAGCAGAAAGAGAAATCAAGAAAGCCTGCCCATTTACAATAGCCAACAAAAAAATAAAATACCTAGGAATTGAACTAACTAAGGATGTGAAAAATCTCTATAACGAGAACTACAAACCACTCCTGAGAGAAAATAGAGAGGATACAAGAAGATGGAAAGACATCCCATGCTCCTGGATTGGAAGAATCAATATAGTGAAAATGACTATACTACCCAAAGTAATATACAAATTCAATGCAATCCCCATCAAAATTCCAATGACATTTCTCTCAGAAATGGAAAGAACTATACAGTCATTTATCTGGAATAAACATTTACAACAGCCACCAAAAAAAAAAAAATACTTAGGAATTGAATTAACCAAGGATGTGAAAAACCCTATAATGAGAGCTACAAACCACTGCTGAGAGAAATTAGAGAGGATACAAGAAAATGGAAAGATATCCCATGCTCCTGGATTGAAAGAATCAATATAGTGAAAATGACTATACTACTTACCGGCATAAAAAAAGACACACTGATCAATGGAATAGAATAGAAAATCCAGAAATAAACCCACACACCTAGAGCCATCTGATCTTTGACAAAGGTGCCAAGCCTATACACTGGGGAAGAGAGTGCCTCTTCTGCAAATGGTGCTGGGAAAACTGGATATCCATATGTAGGAGAATGAAACTAGACTGATACTTCTCACCATATACCAAAATCAACTCAAAATGGATTAAAGAATTAAATATACACCCTGAAACAATAAAACTCCTTAAAGAAAACATAGGGAAAACACTCCAAGAAGTAGGATTGGGCACAGACTTCATGAATATGAACCCAAAAGCCTGGGCAACCAAAGGGAAAATAAACAAATGGGATTATATCAAACTAAAAAGCTTCTGCACAGCAAAAGAAACAATTAACAGAGTTAAAAGATGACCAACAGAGTGGGAGATAATATTTGCAAAATATAAATCTGACAAAGGATTAATGTCCAGAATATTACAAGAAAAAAACAGGCAACCCAATTAAAAAAATGGGCAAAAGAGCTCAGTAGGCATTTCTGTAAGGAAGATATATGAATGGTCAACAGACATATGAAAAAATGCTCAACATCACTCAGCATTCGGGAAATGCAAATCAAAACCACACTGAGATGCCATCTCACCCCAGTTACGATGGCTAATATCCAAAAGACTCTGAACGATAAATGCTGGTGAGTTTGCGGAGGAAAAGGAACTCTCATATATTGTTGGTGGGACTGCAAAATGGTGCTGCCTCTATGGAAAATGGTATGTAGGTTCCTCAAACAATTGCAGATAGATCTACCATATGACTCAGCTATCCCACTGCTGGGAATATACCCAGAGGAATGGAAATCATCAAGTCAAAGGTATACCTGTTCCCCAATGTTCACTGCAGCACTCTTTACAGTAGCTTAGAGTTGGAACCAGCCCAAATGTCCATCATCAGATGAGTGAAAACGAAAAATGTGGTATATCTACACAATGGAATACTACTCTGCTATAAAAAAGAATGAAATACTGCCATTTGCAATGACATGGGTGGACCTTGAGAGAATTATATTATATGAAACAAGTCAGGTACAGAAAGAGAAATATCACATGTTCTCACTTATTGGTGGGAGCTAAAAATAAATAAATAAATAAACAAAAAACCCGGGGGGGTGGGCAGGGGAGAGGAAGAAGACATAACACTTACAATTCCTTGAAGTTGACAGGACAAGCATACAGAAAGGACATTGTTGAGAGGGAGGGGGGAGAGGAAGGTAGGAGGGAGGTTTCGGTAATGGGCCACAATAATCAACCACATTGTATACTGACAAAATAAAATAAAATAAAATATTTTGAAAAAAGGAATAACTCACTATTTTCAGAGGGATTAATTACACCAAAGTAAAAAAGTTTAGGAGGATTCCTAATTTCTTTACCATATGTTTGTAAATTTTCTTTCAGGATATTTGTTGGAATGATACTCTTATTCCTTCAGTAATAATTGCTCTGTATACTCTTTGAATTCAAGCAAAAAAAAAAAAAAGCACTGAAGATTATTGTTAATGAGACTCACTGGGTATTCACTTTGAACAGCTAATCTGTTCCTAAAGATGGTAGCATTAGCACCGCAAATTTTCAGAAAGAAAGGTGAAACAACAAGTCTTTCAAAAATAAGTGGATGACCTTTTAATTTCATGCCTTCTTGTGCAATTTAATGGTTAAAGGTTTATCATTTAGTTGCTTGAATTTTTGTTCCAAAAGGTTTATGATTGTAAATTGTTTTTTCTATCTTCCTTTAAGCCAATAATAGTTTAGGGCAAGCTAGATAAATTGCATACAAATGCTTAATTACAATTTTAATTAGAATTTAAGAGTGAAATTACATCTTAAAAAAATAAGATAAATAAAATAGTGTCAGATTTAAATTTACTAACATGTTGATAAAGGAAACATACAATTAATTCATTCATGTATACCTATGTATAATATTTATACATATATAACATTTTATATATACCTATAAAATCCATTTTATTGGATCAACGATGTGTACTTGTATATAACCTATGTAAGTTTTACCGACAATCCACTTTCCCCAGGCTGTACATTTCTGAGTCACAAAGGAGTGTTTCTCTGGTTTCTCTCCTTCATGCTTTTTTTGGAATCACCAATATATCTCAAATTCTTTCTCTAGATAATTCTAGGTGTTTCTAATGCATTGCCGATGCCTCTAATGGAAAAATTTGAAGCTTTTTACTCTCTTAAGGGATAGTTCCTGTAGTCTTAGGACTAGTCTGACTGTGGCACCAACTATTTTCTTCCTTTTACGCTAAGGTTTGCAGTGGTAAGTGCATCTTTTATAGACTAACATTAAGGAGAGACAAATCTTAAGGACCTGAAGGCTCATTTTCTCTCCAAAGAGCTGACTCAGCAGGTCTGAGTTAGCATAACTGATAAACAGGCTGATACCAGCTACTGAGCTCCAGAGACTCTCTTTTTCCAATCAGCCCCTTTTTCTTGGAGTAGAAAGCTACTGTTGTAATATATTTGTCTAGATATATCCTGCTCTTATAAATATGTAGTGCATTAGTGGGGTAGGTCCCTCAAGGAGCCTTTTTCATGTGTTTCCATTTAATTATGTCTGGCTTAAGCACAGCTGTATATGGAATCTTTATAGCCCAGGGGATCATGTGTGCCCTGCTAGTTTGCTGTTTGTAAGTTTTCCCCAATAAGGCCCTTTTTTAATATTTATTCAAATTGATGCTAGTGGGATGTGTTTCTAAGACCCTTTGCATGACAATTGTCAAAATGGTTACAATGTCACCAATGCCCATTAAAGACACCACCAATTTTCCAGGGCACTGCTATCTAATGGAGAGGATCCTAAAAGCACCACCACTGTGTCGGTACACCTTCATCACAAAAATATGTCAGTTATGTCCCTGGTGATCTGGTGCTACTAATGCCCTCAACTTTGAGTCTCTATTGAAATTATGGAGGGAAAGCACATTGAGTTTTTATTCATTCTGTTTTTTGGAGGCTTCTTATCCAAGAACACTAGGGTGAGTTACCAGGGGATGAATCAGAGGGTAAACTTATTTACAAACCATGCAGTGCTCAAAATTTATCCCTTCTTTTTGGATCAGTTCTTGACCAAACATATGTAACACTCTTAACCTTAGACTGACTTTCCGGGAGGCTGCCTGTATCTGTATGAAGCTGTCCCTCCAGATTTGCAAGTAGGCCCAATTTTCCTTAAATCTTAGGATCCATAGAGCTTCCACTTTGAACTGAGTTTCCAACACATAAGTCCATCCCCACTTGGATGCTCCACTGTCTCCTCAAATGTAATAC
Organism: Galeopterus variegatus; assembly: GCF_000696425.1. Lineage (NCBI taxonomy): Eukaryota > Metazoa > Chordata > Mammalia > Dermoptera > Cynocephalidae > Galeopterus > Galeopterus variegatus. The sequence continues at coordinate 78,940 of NW_007731745.1, forward strand.
GTCCAAGAATAAAGTCATTCTCCACCACCGCTCCATTCATGAGATCACTCCTCCTCCCAAGTTCTCTACTAAACAAAAAGCCTAACCAAAGATCTGGTCATGTTCTTTGACCATTGATTCTTCCTCTTCCCTTCTCTGTCCTGTCACCAAACCCCACTTCGACTTTCTTCCTAAATCTCTCTCAAATCTGTTCACTTAGCTCCAGCCCCACTTTCACTATCCATGTTCATAGGACTACAGTCTCACATGGATTCCTATAAAAGCCTCCTCAGTGTTCTCTCTGTCTATCTTCAGTCTGTCAGCCTCCAATTCATTCTTTGTGGAGCAAACCAAATCACCTTTAACACAAATCTGATCACATCACTCCCTTGTTTGGAATTCTTCATGGTTTACTCTTACTCTTAATTTAAAGCCCAAAATTGTTAACATGGCCTACAAGGTCATGTGTGGCCAGGTGCCTGCTTACTTCTCTACCCTTATATCTCTTTCTTACCTAGCTATCCCTATTTTTGTCAGCAATAGTATCATTTTCCTATTCTCCTTTGATTCTTCTCTCTCCTTCTTCCCATAAATGTGATTTCTCAGTAAGTCCTTAAATTGCTTCTTTAAAAATATATCTTAGAATCATCCCCCCCCCACACACCAACTCCATCCACATTAGTGCCCTGCTCTTGCCATCTTCTGGTACGAGAGGCTGCTGGGCTTGCAGCAGGGCTGTACCAGTGTAGGGTCCTACTGCACCGGCACTCCATGCTCGTTCCTGTATTGATAGGAATAGCTGGCCTTGTTCTCACCCACTCTTAAAGTCCAAGCTAAAGTTCTGCTTCTTTTTTAAACCAGAAGCAACCTAGTTCACACCATACTAAACTCTTACTGCACATCTAACAAGGGTGAGCAGCATATGTAACCCCTAGGGGCAAACTTTTTAACTTATGGTCCATCAGCCATTTGTAGCAGCATGAGAAATTGTGGGAGTTAGTCCTCCAAATATGTGCTTTAAAAGATCCTGAGTTTTAAGGCTCTAGCCTAGGGGGAGAGTAGGCTATCTTCCTCTTTACTTCTTCCTCCTTCTTTTTTTCTTCTTCCTTCCTTTGCCATTCTGACAAGTTAGTCCCCCCAAGGAGAAGAAAGGCCTTCAGTAATGATCGAGTTGTAAAACGAAAGTCAGAGACAAATAGAGCCATGAATTATCAGTGGGAAAAGCTAAGGGTTCAACAGTCCCTGCAAACACGTGGAAGGCCCTTTTTCTAGGATTCCCTCTCTTAGGTCCTATTTAGATATTTTCTTTCTTTATGGATTGTTTGCAGTGTTCTTTATTTCTCTTCAATGCCCTAAGTATGTTAGGTTGATCTCGGGTGTTCACCTCTTGGAGGAGTATCTTGCACACACTGGATGTGGTCCTCTGAGGAAAGTGGAGTCAGTAGAGTCTGGCCCTCTCGCCTCATATCCAGCTGGGTATGATTCAGCACATCTGTTGTCAACAAGTTACATAGGAGTAGAGTTGGGGCACGTGCGTGCCCGTGTACCTTTGGCTCATAGCTGCTATTGTGTGTACTCTTAGGTATGGAAGGCGGCAGCTCTGAATCGCTGGTCAGAGAAGCTCGAGTCTAAAAATAAAGCATGTCCACTCTGCCAGCAACTGCTCAGTATTTCTCTTGACTACCTGGCTCAGGATCTGCACAGGATGGGGCAGAGGGATCTGTGATGCAGCCCGACAATATTGCTATTTCTCACCTTTCTCTGGTTATAAGCTAAGGAAATAAAGATCTCAGAGTGAGGATAACCTTCTCTTCTTCAATAGGCTAGAATGAAGACTAAAAGTAGACCTACAGTGGAGAATGTGTGTGAATTGTACAGGGGAACATTCTCCACCTTCTGCCTCCTTCTGTCTCATTCCATTTACTGTTCTCTACTTTCTTCCTTTAGTCATTCATTCAGGAACTGGAAAAACTCATTTATGATAATGACTCCTAGACTTTTATCCTCTGCTCTAGGCAAACATCAACTCCCTGATGGACATTTCCCCTTAAATGGCCCTTGTATACCTGAGACTCCAGATGTGCAAACTGACCTAATCATTTCCCCTCCAATCCCCACCCCAGCCACCTCTCCTTCCTATGGGCCCTTTCTTGGTGAAGGTTTCTAACCATATGTACACACACACATATTCTTTCTGCTCAGCCCATTCACTTAAATGTTCACCAGGGCTTGCTTATTCTACCTCCTAAATATCTTCCCTACTTTTCTTTATTTCTAGTTTCAAACTGCCAATGCTCCAGTTTAGGACATCTCCGTCTCTCTAGCTTTTTGTGTAAACATATTTGACGAAATAAGAAAATAATTTTACTTTTTAGTACTGTGTTATTTGGGGTTTTTTTGGAGGTAGCCATTCAAGGTCTAAAAGTGCCCAGGTAGCCATGACTGAGGAGCTTTCTGGGTACAAAAGGGTCCAGGACCAGAAGCAGGAGAGTGGTCAGGAAGGTAACAAGAATTATGAACAGATTGTCAGTGGAATTAGCACAACAGAGAGAAGACCACCCATCAGAGGTCAAGTCCAGGAACCATATTCATATTTCTCATTTACCACTATATTCTTGGTCCATAGTATATAGTACCTGTCATATGGTGGGTGGTCAATAAATATTTAGTGAATAAGATAATAAATTAATAAATAAAAGGCCAAGAAATTAGGAAAGTCATTTCTAGGAGGTCCTTCAGTAAAACTAAATTCCAATATTTCAGGCTTGGCTAGTGTCCAGTTATCGATTTATTACCTCTGAGCTCCACATCTACCCTTCTTTGCCCTGCTTTGTGATACTGAAACAGCCTTGTAAATACTTCTTTTCTATGAAGTGCACTATTAGTATTGTAAATAGAGGGCAGTGGAGGGACACACAGGTGGAAGCGGCTTTTAAAATTATTATTTTAACATTTACTTGTACATATTTGTGAGGTACAGTGTGTTGTTTCAATGCATGCATATACTGCACGATGACTGACTTATGGTAGATAGTGTGGTCTTGCACCCGTCAGCCCACCACTTCTCCTCCACAACCCCTCCCCTTCCAGCCTCTGGTTACCATTATTCTACGCTCTATTTCTGTGTGGGGACAGGGCTTCTTGTCCTGGGTGTGGAGTGTTTTGTTTTCTGGACCATTCAGTGTGTGGCTATCAGTGGCACTTACCCACTTGCCAGCACTCCAGCCTGTGGCTTTCCATGAGTCAGGAACACACCAGAGAGCCTGGCTTTCCAGTGAGCCTCAGAAGCACCCCAAAAGGTGATTTTTTGCAAATCTTGCCAGCACCACAGTGAGTGGATTCCCAGTGAGTTTTCAGTCTTCTCTGGCACCCCAGATGACTTCTTCCAGATCTTACTAATGTCCCAGTGGATAGTTTCTTAGTGAGTCATTCCTAAACCAGGGGCCAGCACCATCCTGTGGCACCTCAGCATACTTCTCTGCCATCAGTGGGCACATTTACACCCTTTCCAATGAGGGGGACCCCTTCCTGGGTTTGATACTTCCTTGGGTGCTCTGCCTCCAACCTAGAGTGGGGCTGCTCTGTATATCTGCTATTTCTGGAAACTTTGGACTTCTCTTTATCCATCTAAGGAGTTAATGTCCTGTTAATATTTCATTATTCCTTATATTAAAAATTCCCCATTCAGATTACTAGTGTGGTTTCTCTTCCCTGATATAACCGTGGAGGGAGAATCTCCCACTGAGGAAGGTCACCCCACAGTCCGGGCTCTTGTTCCCTGTAGCGTATCTTCTATGAAGGGTCTCCTCCTATCACTGCAGTCACCATCATACCAGCCTCAGGAAAACGGAGTTCCATCATTAAAGACTAATTCCAGATTTTGCCAATGGGAAGGAGAAGTGTCTTTATATACTTTCTGGCTGATTCCTCAATGATGGTTGAAGAGAGGCAATATAATCTGTAAGTATAGTTGAAGCCTCATCCCTCAAAACGGAGATGGAGCTTCAATGAAGAGGCATCACGATCTTTCCAATAAAATTGTTCTCCCCATGCACAGACTACATAAACACACACAGAGGGAGAATGCCATTAAAAACAAAGTGGCATTGAAATTTAAGGAGATAGAAAACAGTCACATTACTGAAAATCTTGCAGGGATTAAATATAATTTAGTTGATAACCGTTTTATGCATTTAATTTAGAAAATGGTTACAGTAGACCAACTTTTAAGATTAAAATAATAGAAATGGACCTTGATATGCCCTCTGAATCATCTGAAGTAACAATTAGGTCATGTTAATGAGCAAAAACTCAGGATGGTACCAAAGCCATCAACAGTGCAATGTGCACTGAATTACTTTATTCATAATCTAACAGAATTGGTTTCCCATGCAGACACAATTCAGAAGGACCATATTTTGTGTTACATTTTCCTGATGGCTTTTAAATTAAGCTTTATAGTATGTCACAGCTGTCAGCATCCTCCCCATCCTCATTATCAGCAAACATTTAGTGCACACCCGCTGTGTACACGGCACTGTAGGATTCATTAAGGGGATAGAGCAAAAATTTACTGCCCATGAGAGAGTAGAGAAGTAATTATTTACTGTGAGTACTCTAGTTCATTTACCAGAGAATGGGCAGGCCTTGGAACCCAATGCCCTGACGTTTTCACACAATTTCCTCATCATTAGAGCAGTAACATTGAAATTTTGAATTTGATCTTCTTTATTTTAGATGATAGAGTAATACATTAATATATTGTACAAGAGTGAAATAAAACATCAGTTACAGAGTAAGAACTAAATGTCTCCCTTAAAAATGCTTGTAAAGATTGGATAGTGCTTGGTGATTGATAGAATGCTTTTATGTGCCAAGCCTGTTCTAATCAATACTGACATGCATATAATACTTTACAGATGAGGAAACTGGAAAAGGACACACATTTAGTTAAATGTCAGAGCTAAGATCCGAACTTCGGAGGTCTGGCACTAGAGTCCATGTAACCACCACCCCATGCCATGAAACTTCTCTCAGCCTTTACCCTTTCCATATAAGCTTCTCAGATGTAATTACTACCAACAAGTTACTTATCTTCTTGGCCCCATTCTATGCATTGCTATTTATACATGTGCATACAAATGTATCTTTAAAATATATACATTTTTATATATTAAAATATATATTTTTTATATTTTAAAAGATATATATATATATATATATAAAAGTATAAATGGGCAAAATATTTAAAAATTTTTTCTTTAAAAAATGTCTTAGATGTATTACCATATGTGTGTTCAAGGTATTGTATATGTTTGTACAGGTACATATTTTTTAATATTCTATAATTCAGATGTAACATTTGGAAGCTTTCTTGGTGTGTGTGTGGAGGGGAGCATATGGTAGGAGAAGAGAATGGGAGATAGAATATATGGGACAGATTTAAAAACCCAATAAGAACCTGGTGAAGACCTATAATACCTTCATTATTTATTGTCGCTGATCTTATGAAACATCTGTACTACAACTGTTTGTGGGTAGGTAATAGATGAACAGTGGGATTTATTTTGTCTCCTTATCTTTGCAAGATCTTTATTTTCTCCTAATCGATTTTTAAAATTGTTTTGTAAATTTTGATTTGTTTTGTTCTCAAACATTTATTTTAGTAATTTTTCTTAGATGTCTGGTAATCCTCACCTGTTTACTTATATTTATCAGTGGGGCACTAAGGAGTTTATTGGAGACTCTGAGCTCACAATGGGAAACTGTGGATTTTACTACAGGTGATTGGCTGGGCCATGTAGTTGGGAAAACTCTGTTGTCAATAAGTCTGTTGTTTCTACTCGGTTTGTCAGAATCCCCAAAGAAGAGTCTGCATCTCCTGCCATAGGATGAAGGTCTAGATGCAGCATTATGGAATCTTATAGAAAAAAGAGGGTTGGGTGGGGAGGTGCAGGTGTCTCAGCATCTAGTATGTAGATATTACTCATTAGTCCTCTTTTGGGTTCTGTATCTTTGCAACGGTAATGTGGAGATAATTGTGTTATCTATCTCATAGAGTTGGGATAACGATGACATGAGTCAATATAGGTAAATGCTTACAAAATACCTGGCACACAGTAATTGCTATACAAATGTAGCTATCATTACTTTCTCTTCTCTTTGGAAGTTGAAAGATCCTCTATTTGAGAATAAAATTCAATTACATATTTGCATGTTTATTTATTTATTTTGCTAGAAGTGATAGCTGTGGAGACCTGACTATTTATCACTGAAATAGGCTTTCATCCATTCTCCACTTTCGGGAATCTGATAAGTCTACTTATTCATTTTCTTTTGGCTTCCCAAAATTGTATTGCTGTTCTCTTTTTTTCTGTTCTTTATGTCTTTGTGAGTTTATATCTTTTAAAACTCCATTTATTGTTATTTTAATGAGGTTGGGGAGGAAATAAAATAGATGCTTGTGTTCAATGACTTGTTTTTCCAATAGTTTCCGAGATTGTTTCTCTTAATGAAAGAACTGACAACAATCTCAGTGGTTTGGGCTTGCCATTCTTTTTCGGGTATTTTCAGGTTATGGAAACTGAGAATGTAAGGATATCTAGTTACTGCTATGAAAAGCATCCTGCCATGGTACATTTGTGACAATCCTTTCCTTGCCTTCTCATCAATTACTAAGGAACCATGAAAAAATCTGGGTTGAAGTTTGGAGCATTGAGAAGGAGCAGTAGATGAAATAAGGAAAACATATTTAATCATCTCTGAACTCTTCCAAAGTTTTGTTTATACCACTTTATAGTTCCAATCACATTGTAGAACAAATTATTTCTTACCATGTCTGCTTGTAGTTGAATGAGAGCTTCTCCAAGGCTAGAGACTTTCCGTTACAATTATGCATCTCCTGAACCTTGAACACTACTTGGCGAGAGGCTGGAACACGTTGAACAACGTTGAATGAAAAAGACCAAATGGTTATCATCCCTATAGATACCACTTGCAGGGCCATACAATTGTCATTTTTTAAAAAGTTGTTTGGTGGCAGCTGACTTTGGCAGTGACAACATATGCTGAAGTGCACAAACTTCATTTTAGCTAACTCATTCACTCTGGTTTCTCTTCAGATCGCATAAATCTTTTGCCTTTTACACTTCCAAATATTTAAAAATTGATGTGACTCACCACATGGCTGATTCAGATGTGACAATCAGAATTTATTTTATGAATTGTAAAAAAAATATGAATTGATTCAATTTGGAACCTGGGTAAAAGATATTTATTTGAGGAAGTAGTGGATGGGGAAAAACTCTCCAAATATGACCTTGGATACCAGCTCAACTGATAATTTTTCTTTCAAAGAAAGACAAGTTTTCTTTCAAAAACAGAAGTGACTATCAGCAGAGTAAAGTTAGAGAAGGGACAATAGAGAGAGGAGAAGTAAAATGATTTGGAAGAGAAAATTTCTAAGGAAATTCTCAGAGTGATAAGTACTTTTTTGAGAAATGGAAGAACAGACTTACTGCTACAAAAAAGTACAGAACCTCCCTTCCCCCAAGTTTTTCCTCCTGGTGTGCTCACAGAGGCTTTAAAAACAAACAATATCTAAATCTTGGAATGTTACCAAGGGTGAACCTTGAGAAAACTCATGAGAAAAAACGTTTCTTGCTTGTGGGTAGAACAAATGCTGGTGCTTGAGCTGGGAGCATTTCTCAGTGATTCAGCAAATGTGTTCCAGATAATGGTGGATACTTGGAGAGAGCATGGTGGTACAGATTCAATGTTAACTATTATTTTTGCTAAGAAGTTCAGCATTTTCTAATAAGATGATAAAAACAGACAATCAACATGTAAATATAGGGATAAATGCAATAAACTTAAGTAAGCATAGAGAGGGAACGATGATTTAGGAATTTTCTCAATCTCTTCTGCAGAGAGGAGCTCTTTAGGAATTTGGGGTGTGAACTTGGCAACCTATTTTCCTATTCTTATTTTTACTTTTAACAATTTTATTGAGGTATGATTCATATACTCAACCATTCATTATAAATGTGCCATTTAATAATTTTAGGAAGTTTATACACTTGTGTAGCCTTCACCACAATCCAGTTTTAGAACACTTCCATAACCATGTAAAACATCCCTTCTGCTAGTTTACAATCAATTGCAGTTCCCATCTCCAGGAAAACACTAACTGGTTTTCTTTGTGTATACATTTTACTTTTCTAGAAATTTCATCTAAACAGAATCATACAATGTATAGACTTTTGTGTCTGCCTTCTTTCACTTCACATAATTTTTGAAGTTTATTCATGTGGTTGTATGATCAGTTTATTTTTTTCATCAGTGTTATTCCATATGATTATACTACATTGTGTTTATCCATTCACAAATTAATGAACATTTGGAGTTTTTCCCCAGTTTTTGGCTATTATGACTAATGCAGTTATGAACATTGGTTCACTAATCTTTGTGTAGACATACAAGGGTACTTCAAAAAGTTCATAGAAAGATTTGTATTATCTTTTAACTCTATTTTTCCACAAACTTTTGAACTATCCCTGTATGTTTTTATTGCTCTTGAGTAGATACCTAGGAGTGAAATTGCTGGCTTTCAACTATCAAAATGTTTTTCAAAGTGGCTATGCCATTTTACATTCCCATCAGATATGTATGAGGGTTCTGGTTTTTTCATATGTGTTTGAGATTCCTATTACTATTGTAACAAATTACCACAAATTTCATGGCTTAAAACAATACAGATATATTATCTTACACTTCTAGAAGTCAGAAGTTGGGATGGGTCTTTCAGGGCTAAAATCAAGGTGTTGGTAAAGCTGCCTTTCCTCTGGAGACTCTAGGGGGTAATGTGTTATCTGCCTTTCCCAGCTTCTAGTGGCTGCCTGCATTGCTTGGCTCCTGGCCCCACACCATTCCAACCTCTGTTTTCATCACCACATCTTCTTCTCTGACTGACACTCCTGCCTCCCTCTTATAAGAACTTTTGTGATTATAAAAGTTTCACCTGAATAACCCAAGATAATCTTCCCTTTTTATGATCTTTAATTTGATCACACTTGCAAAGTTTCTTTTGCCATGTCGGGTAACATTTACACAGTTTCTGGGGATTAAATATAGACATCTTGGTGTGCGGTGGGGGTTTTGGAGGTCATTGTTTTACTGATCATGACATCTTTGCCAACATTTAGTATTATCATTCTTTTTGATTATATTCATTCCCTGACTTCATTGTGTTTTTAGTTTTCATTTCCCTAATGACTCATGATGTTAAACATATTCGTAGGTGCTTATTAGCCATTTTTACATCATCTTTGGAAAAATGTCTATTCAAATATCTTGCCAATATTTTTTGGTTTGTTTGTCTTGTTAAGAGGTAAGGATTCTTTATTTATTTTAGATACTTTTTTTAAGTCAAACATACGATTTTCAAATATTTTCTTCTACTCTCTTTATTTTCTTAATAAAGTCTTTAGAATAATAAATGTTTTTACTTTTGCTAAGTCTTATTCATCAATTTTGACTTCTATGAAACATGTTTTTTGTGGCCAATGTAATAAAGATTTTGACTAACTCAATGTCAAAAATTTTTCTGCATTGTTTCCTTTGAGAATGTTTATCATTTTAACTTTTAGGTTTGTGATCCATTTTGAGTAAAATTTTTGTGTGGTTCTTGGAAAGGCACTAAGTTCACTTTTCAAAATGGATATCTAATTGTTCCAGCACCTTTTGTTAAAAAAGTAATCATTTTTCCAATAGGTCACTTTGGCCCCTGTGACGATATTCAGTTGACCATAAATATAGGTTTATTTCTGCATTCTCTATTCACAATGATCTATATATCCATCCTTATGACAATACCACATTATCTTGATAATCATAGCTTTATAGCAAGTTTTATTTTATTTTGCATTTAATTTCATTTAATTTTTTAAATGTATTTTAAAGCTTTTGCATGTATATCTTTTTAATTTTATTTTTTGGCCTCAAACAAGTCTTAATACATTGAAAAAGACTAAGATCATAGAAAATACATTCTCTGACCAAAATAACAGAAGGAAATTTAGAAAATTCACAAATGTGGATATTAAACAACACTCAACCAAATAAACAATGGGTAAAAAGAAAAATCACAGGGAAATTAGAGAGCACTTTGAGATAAAAATCAAAGCGCGTCATATCAAAATTTATAGGATTCAGGGCTCATGCAGTCCTCAGAAGAAAATTTATACTTGTAAACACTTAAATTAAAAATAAGAAAAATTTCAAATCAGTAATGTAAATTTCTATCTTAAAATAGAAAAAGAAGAGCAAACTAAGCCAAAAACAAATATATGTAGGAAATAAAGATTACAATAGAAATATATGAAATAAGGAATTAAAAAATAATAGAGAAAATCAACAAAACCAAAAGTTGATTCTTTAAAAAGACCAACAAAATTTGCAAACTTTTATCTCAACTGACCAGGAAAAAAAAGAGAGAAGACAGAAATTACTACAATCAGAAACAAAGCAGGGGCACGGTAAAGTAGTTGCTTCTTCTGTAATGCTGGAGTGGGCTTTGAGGAGAGAGACATCCTTTTCTTTTTCTGGTCTTTGCTTGTGACTCTCCTTTTGTCACTGCAGTTGAATGTCTGGCAGGCTGCCTGCACGGACGCTGTGGCTACTGCTGTGGTGTCACGCCACTTTTGCAGCAGCCATGGCTGTGGTGGTGGTGGCTGTGGGAGGCCACCCATGTGGAAGTGGTGTTTTCACTGTGCTCCTTGTCTGCTTTCAGGCAGGAGATGCCGCCCTTGGCTCCAGCCTAGGACCCCAGGCATGCTCTGTTTCTTCTACAGCAAATTTTAAAATCAAGTAGTGTATGTTCTCTATGTTCTGGTTTTTCAAAATTGTTTTGTTTATTTTAACTCCTTTGAATGTCCATACAAATTTTATAATTATCTTGTTGATTTATAAAAAAAAAAATAGGAATTTCATTGAATGTATAGATACATTTGGGAAAAATTGCTATCTGAACACTATTGAGACTTCCAATCCATAAACATGGTATGTCTCTGTATTTATTTAGCTCTTCTTAAAATTCTCTGAACAATATTTTGTATTTTCAATGTACAGGTTTTGTAATGCTTTCACTAAATTTATTCCTAAATATTATATTTTGTTCCTTTTGATGTTGTTGTGAATGAAATTTTTAAAATTTTATTTTTGAGGTACTTGTTATTAGTATGTGTGTATGTGTGTATATGTATATATAATCAATTTGTGTATATTGATCTTGTATCCCATGACATTCTAAATTTACTTACTGGCCCTAATAATTTTCATATATAGATAATTTAAGACATTTTTAAAAGATTATGTCATCTGTGAATAAAGACAGCTTGAATTTCCTTTTCTTGCTTTATTTTACTGGCTAGAATTTCATGTACAATGTTGAATAGAAGTAGAAAAAGAAGACATCCTTGTACTATGCTTAATCTTACGGAGAAAATATTCAGTCTTTCACCACTAAGCATAATGTCTATAGGTTTTCTGCAGATGCTCATTTGTCAAGTTAAGGAAGTTCCCTTCAATTCTTAATTTGTTGAAAGCACTGTTTTGTTTTTTTTATTCCTCATCATTAATGGTTATTGAATTTGGTCAAATGTTTTTCTGTATCCATTGTAATGGTCATGTGTTTTTTGTCCATTATTCTATTAATATTGTGTGGTATATTAATTTACTTTTGGATGTTATACCAACCTTGAATACCTGGGATAAATACCACTTGCTCATGGTACATAATCCTTTTTATATGTTCCCAATTTTAGTTTGCTAACATTTTAAACAAGATTTTAACATCTATTTTCATGAAATGTTGGACTATAGTTTTTCTTTCTGAGACATTTGTGGTACTGGAGTAATATAAGCCTCATAAAATGAGATGGAAAGTATTTCTTCCTGCCCTATGTCTGAAAGAGTCTGTGTAGTATTAAGGGCCTGGGCAATTACTTTTTATTGGAAGTTTCTAGTTCTATGTGTTTACTTCACACACACACACAGAGAGAGAGAGAGAGAGAGAGAGAGAGAGAGAGAGAGAGAGAGAGAGAGAGAGAGAGAGAGAGAGAGAGAGAGAGAGAGAGAGAGAGAGAGAGAGAGAGAGAGAGAGAGAGAGAGAGAGAGAGAGAGAGAGAGAGAGAGAGAGAGAGAGAGAGAGAGAGAGAGAGAGAGAGAGCGCTTTATTTTTCTATTTCTCTTTGAGAAAGTTTTGGTAATTTTTGTCTTTCTAGGAATTTGTCTGTCTCATCTAATTCGTCCATTGTCCAATTTGTTGGCATATAGTTGTTCATGATGTTCCCTTAATATTCCTTTTTAATTTCTGTAGGATCTGTAGTGATGTTCCACTTATATTCCTGATCTTGATAACTTGTGTCCTCTGTTTCTAATGATTACTCTAACTAAAAATTTATCAGTTTTGTTGTTTTTTAAAAGAATCACCTTTTGGTTTCATTGGGTTTCTTCATTACTTTTCTCCATCCTTATTTACATTTCTACTTTGAAATTTATTACATAATTCTTTCTATTTACTCTGGGCTTATTTGCTCTTTTTTTCTACCTTCCTGTGCTGAAAGCCTGGGAATGTTTATGTTTAGGCCATTCATAAAATGCCATATGTTTGTGAAACTCTTCATTTTTCTTCAATCTTTTGTCACTATTTTTTAAATTGGATAATTTCTATTGACATACCTTCCAGGCCCCTGTTTTTATCTTCTCTTCTTAAACATGCTATTGAGCCCGTCCTGTGCATTTTTTAATATATACTTTTAAGTTCTAACTTTCAATTTGATTTTCTTCTATACTTTCTATTTCTCTGTTGAGATTTCCTATGTATTGAGTCACTGTCATCATATTTTCATTTTTTTTAACACAATTCCCTTTAATTCTTTGTACATATTTGTAATTGTTACTTTGGAGTTTCCTGCTGTTCTTGCTTGATGTTCTATTAGTTTTTCAGAAATAAATAATTCTCACTTTGTTATCTGCCTCTGCTTGATTTCAAGAGCCTTACATGGTTATTTCTGTCAATTTTCTCTGGTTTTACTTTTAGTTTTTTGTGGGGTGGATTTGCTGATTTCCTCATGCCACAGTAACGGAAGATTTCATATGTTTTTCTTGTCTACTGTAACACATGACTTATTCCCTCTAAATTATTTTTGTTTGTTTTTCTTAGGAACAAATGCATTTTTATTTATTTATTTTAAATGGACATATATTAATTGTATGGGGTAAAGAGTTATATTTCAATATGTACATACAGTATGTGATGATCAAATAATGGTAATTAGCATATCCATCACTGCAAAAAATTATCATTTCTTTGTAATGAGTATTTGAGCACCTCTCTTCTAGCCATTGGAAAACATAAAATAGATTATTGTTAATTATAGATGCCTAACACTAGAACTTATTTTTCCTATCTAACTGTAATTTTATATTCTTTAACTGACCTTCTCTTATCCCTACCTCCTCCCTCCCCTTCCCAGCCTCTAGTAACCACAATTCTACTGTCTACTTCTAAAAGTTCAACTTATTGTTTTTTTGCTCCCACAAATGAGTGAGAACCTGTGATTTTTAACTTTCTGTGTCTGACTTATTTTACTTAACATAATGTCTTCCAAGGTCATACATATTGCTACAAAAGATAGGATTTCATTCTTTTTCCTGGCTGAGTAGTATTCCATTGTGCATATGTACCACTTTATTCATTCATCTGTTGATTATCACCCAGGTTGATTCCATATCTTGGCTATTGTGAATGGTGCTGCAATAAACATAGGGGCACAGATATATTTTTGGCATGCTAATTTTCTTTCCTTTGGGTAAATATCCAGCAGTGGGTTTGCTGGATCGTATGATAGTTCTATTTTTAGTTAGTCTTTTCTGGTCCAGCCTGGCACTTTAGTCTAACTTCTAAGCCTAAGGAAAAACAAGAAACAGATAGTTCTAGATAGTTCTGTCTTACCAAGCAGTGGCACTGGCGAGAGAATACCAAGATCTAGCCTTATTAGTTCTCTAACATTTCCTCTGTAACACTGGCTAAGTCTTTTTCTTTGTACCTAAGAACCATGTTTATATAATGAGGACTAATAGTTATTTATTCAACTCTGTCACAGTAGTACTATGAATAGTAAGTAATAAATGACTGAAAATGACATTGCCAAATATAAACTGTTTGGAGAAGCATTCAATAATTTCTGAAACAGTGCTTAAATGTCAAGCATACTTATTTCCTCCAACTCTGCACAATATTTAATTGAATCTGTTGTTGTCTTTCAAGAATTATATAATACATGCTATTCATTTTTAATTACATATTTTAAATTCTGTGATGACCAATTGAGGAGATAAACTCTCTGGAAATATGAGAAAGAGGAAGAAGAGGAACACAGTGGGGTAATGATAGGCAGCATAGCATATTTAGGAACACATTGCAAAGTTCTATTTCATTACTGTACAATGGATCACTGTCCTCATAAAAAAATTGATAGATACATTTAATAAGTTCTTTGAAATAGGAGGAAACTATATTATCATCCATCATCCCTGGTGGGCTCAACTAAAACTCCCTTAGATTATAACTATAACAAATTACTTTCTCCTCAAATAATGTAAAATCTTATTTTAAAATATGTGTGCTCATATCTTCTTTTTATATCATAAAATAGCTTCCTGAAGGATAGAAACCAATGCTGTCTAATCTACTTTTCTAAAGCATCTAACACAGTGCCATGCACAACTGAATGCTTTATTCTTTTCTAATAATGACAAATTTAACAATACTTTCTTATAGAACCTCAAGCAGAGAAAGAGATGAGGGACTTCAGCAGCAACAGCATTATTATGGAGCACACAAAGAATTCTGGGCAAAAGAAAAATTAGACATTGTTTCTATTTGGTAATCAATAGATAATAGCTGGAAGTCAGCCTAAGGATGTTAAATAAAAGATGTGGGTAGTAGCTCAGGAATATAAATTAATACATGAGCAAAAGCTGGGATATTTATTTATTTGAGTCAAGTATGGGGGTGGGGTAGGGATACAGGCAAGCAGAATGAAACTGGGCTACAATCCATGAAGAAAAGCTGGGTAATACACAAAGCAAAACTGAGTCTAGGATTCAGACCACCTACCCATATGAGACAAGGGAGGGACATCACCTAGTGAAAGGGTCTAAGGGGGGTGTTGGCAGTGGTCTGGGAGGTCTGACAACATGTGCCAGAGTCACTGGATCACTGAGATTCAGGACCAAGAAAATCAGCCCCTGGGGATATCCTTCCACTAGAGAGATTGGAATCAGACAGGGGTTTCACTAACTGAAGAACTGTGGAAAAGGAGTGAGGCTTGTGATGAAAATAATTTGATACTGAGCCCAGAATCACAGAAGTACCTTTTTAAAAAATTGTTATCTCCAGTGATTGTTATTGAAGACACTTCTGATTTGTTATTTTTAAATAGACTTTATTATTTAAGGCAGTTTTAGATTCACAGCAAAATTCTGTACCTTTACAGAAATTTCCCATATACTCCCTGCTCCCATATATGCATAGCCACCCCCATTATCAACATCTCTCACCAAACAGTACATTTGTTACAATTGATAAAGCAACACTGATACACTATAATCACTCAAAGACTATATAGTTTATATTAGGGGTCACTCTTGTGTTGTATATTTTATGGGTTTGGACAAATGTATAATGATATGTCTCTACCAATATAGCATCATACGACGTGCTTTCACTGTCCTAAAAATCATTTGTGCTCTGCCTATCCATCGCTTCCTCCCCCCCAACCCCTGGCCACCACTGATATTTTTACTGTCTAGTTTTGACTTTTCCAGAATGTCATATAGTTGGAATTATATGGTATGTAGACTTTTCAGATTGTCTTCCTTATCTTAGTAATATACATTTAAGTTTTCTACCTGTCTTTTCATGGCTTGATAGCTCATTTCTTTTTGAACATTGAACGATATTCCATTGTCTGGATGCACCACAGTTTTATCCATTCAACTACTCAATGACATCTCATATTTTCCTAAGTTTTGGCAATTATGAATAAAGCTGTTATAAACAACTGTGTGGAGAATTTTGTATGGAAATATATCTTCAGCTCCTCTGTGTATATACCAAGCAGCACTATTGCTGAATCATATGGTAACAATAGGTATAGTTTTGCAAGAAACTACCAAACTCTCTTCCAAAGTGCTGTACCATTTTGTTTCGCACCAGTAATAAATGAGGGTTTCTGTTGTTCCACATGGTTGTTAGCATTTGATGTTGTCAATGTTCTCGATTTTGCCCATCCTAATAGGTGTGTAGTGGCAACTCATTATTGTTTTAATTTGTATTTCCCTGATGACATATGATGTGGGACATTTTTTTCATATGCATATTTGCCATCTGTATATCTTCCTTAGTGAGGTATCTGTTGAGATATTTAGCCTATTTTCTAATTGGGTTGTTTGTCTTTTTATTGCTGAATTTTAAGAGTTCTTTGTATATTTTGGATGATAGTCCTTCATCAGATACATCTTTTGCAAATATTTTCCTCCAGTCTGTGGCTTCTCTTTTTATTCTCTTGATTTGACAGTGTCTTTCGCAAAGCAGAAAATTTTAATTTCAAAGAAGTCCAGCTTATCAATTATTTCTTTCAGAGATCTTGCCTTTGGTATTATGTCTAAAAAGTTGTCACCAAATCTGTTCATGGAATTGGTGCAGATTCAGCAAAACTATAAACCCTTATGAGGAAGATTATAAAATTATTATAAGAATAAAATAGCACTCACATATAATAGCAGGCAGAAAAAACTACAGTTTTTAATCTGGAAGGATAAAGCTCAAGGGTCATATTATCAAGACCCTGATCCTTAGTAGAACTTTCTTCCATAAGAAAAGTGACCTTCAAAGGATAGGGAGGAAAGAATCCCCACTCTTTCTCTGCACCATCCCGTCAGATCCTCTAAGAAAAAAACATTCTTCTGGTATCCTAGAAAGTGTGGGATTCTGGAAATAAGGGAAAAGGGATATTTCCCAACTCTACAAGAAGAAAGCTTAGAGTAAAAGGAACTAGGGCATTTGGTAGTGTCCAGCCGGTTCATACTAGATAAGAATAAAGAACATAAATTTATAAATACTGTGTATTTGAACTTTTAATCAAAGGGGGTTCTATCTCAGAGGTGAAAAGGCCTCAGATGGTTCTCATCACCTCCTGTGGCTCTCTAAAAGCTATCCCTGCCCTTCTACTGCTTCTCTCCCCAGTGTACCAGAGCCACTTCCTTCTGTTTTACGCAGTTGCTATCTAAGATAAATTTTAGTTGCTCCTGGTAGCAGTCACCAGTTTACATCCTGCCCGGTGTTGCCTAACCCCTAAGTAAACCTCCTAACCCGAGCGGTTTCTGACCATTTTGTACCACTTGCCTACATCTGACACCTGCTGTGATAGTGTGCCGCTAGGACATTCAGTGTTACTCAGCCAGTTCATACCAGATAAGAACCAAGAATATAAATTAATAAATAATTATAAATATTTATAATTAATAAACTAATAAATAAATACCAGTATTTATTCTGGACCTTAATATAAAAGTCCAGAACTTTTATATTAAGGTCCAGAACATAAGCATTCTTGAAGCCAAAAGGAGAAAACACCCATGATAATGCCACCACTATAAATGAATAACAAATAAAATAATCCCTAGTTTACACAGCAAGTAATAAATATGTAAAGTTTTTGATTTAATAGTTTGTTTATAAAGATTTATATTTGTAAGTACATTCAAAAAAAGCTTTTACTAAATGTATGGATAAAAGACACATAAGTTTGGTCACTAAAGGGTAGTAAAAGATTTCTAAAAATATCTCTGACTGCTGGAAGTTGAATTTAAGAAGTGCTATAATCTCTGTAAACCTTCTCTTAAGCCTCAGGTGAGATGGAATTCTGACCTGCATTAATCACTACTGTTACTCACATGGAATGTTTCATTTCTCATGAGTCCATATATCAAACAACTGGAGAGGTATCTGATAGTACAGTCACATAGAACAGACACCCTTATCATCATGACACTGCTGAAGCCCGGGAGCATTTGTGCCGGTAGATTCCTAAGAAGAGTCATCAGAGACTAGAACAAGAAATCTGTTACTCACCTGGGCTCTCAAAACTTAATAGGAGCTGGACATGCTCATCTCTGTAAACAGCAGTAAAATTGCCCCACTCATTTTGAGCCTTGATTCAATTACTTAACCTGAGATGAAGCATTAATATTATTGCACAATGTTATTGTGTTTGATTTGGCAGGAAATAATGAGAAGAGAGAAATAGAAAGTTTGAATTTAAAGCATTAAGTCAAGTAGTTATTTGAGCTACAGTACTAGTCTCTGAATTACCTCAAAATCTTATGTAGTATATAGTGATATAATTATCACTCTAAAATAATATTTTTATCACTATATACTACATAAGATTTTGAGGCATATGTGTTATGTATATATATAATATATATAATGTATATATGTGGTATATACTTTTATAATGTATATATTTGTATGCATGTGATACATATTTATATTTTACATAAGAACATTATAAAGAATGACATTTCTAATCATTATTACAACTGGTAGATTTTTGTCCTTCTTTTAAATTACTAATATAGGCATTTAAGAATAACATTAATTTATTTTTTCTAAAGTTCAATATGTCCCTACATATCAAACAGAGACCTTTTTGTTAAGAATATTAGAACTTTTTTATTTATTTGGATTATATTTATTAAACTTGAGCTGTATTGAGGAATTCACTTTCTACTTTATACACCTACAAAGGTTAAAGCCATTATGTTACTTTTATTATCAGCAGAAACTGATTTCCACCTTAAAAGTGATAATCAATATATTCTTACAAACTAAATAGGGGAGAATTTGCCCTGCTCCTGTCAGGAAGAGTGTTTAATCTAAATTAGACAGATGTGGGAAACAGAAGAACAAAATGTTAGAGTTAAAATAACTTCAGTTTGTGAGTGTCCAAATACTTTGAGAAACTGTCTGCTCTTTCTGATGGTTATTCCCTGGTTATGCCTATGATAATTTGTTTTCCTTATGACATCATGCCTTAGCTTTCAGAACAGAATGACTCATGAAGGAACTATTCTGTCAATGAGGATTTTAAAAATCATTGGACTGTGGCTCTAAACAGTGTGATGAAAAGATGACCAGGGGCCTAAGGATAAATATTTATCTAGCAATCACAAGTTTTGTAATTAAATTATATAAATCAAGTTAATATGAGGAGAGAATGTCACATGGATATTTACACTTAAATAGTGTTTTTAAGATTTAAAAAGATTTGAAGTAAAATTAGTTTGTGAAAAGTATGTAAGCTATTAAATTCTTTCTCAAAACATGTTTCCTAATATGATATGTGTTAAATATTTGTCTTAAGATTTTACGAATTAGTTTACTTCCTTTGAAATTAGTCAAATAGTTAATGGAGAGAACTAACTAATTTTTTATCATATGTAGAAAAAAGTGTATTCATAAGCGTACATATCATTTTGGAGAAATTCAAAAGGAACTAAATGTTCAACACATCTTAAATAGTACTTAAAACCCTGAATTAAATTCTGGAAAATAGATAAAAGATTTAATCAAAAGATGGTTTGGAGATATCTTGGTTTTAAGAAATTTGTTTTGATGTCTTATAAAGGCATCAGGATTAGGTTTCAGTAAGGAAGAACATTTTTTACTTTGTTGTGTCATTGTTTTTGCGTTGCGTTTTGTTTCAGGGGGTGGTACAGCTGGCTGGTACAGGGATCCAATCCTGGATCTTGGCATTATCAGCACTGCTTTCTAACCAACTGATCTAACCAGCCAGCCCTGTATTCATTAGTTTGCTTATTTAACCAAAGTCAGAGCTGTTGACCTGGAAAAAATATAGAGTTCTGTGCATTTGGGGAAAGACACTAAAGACAGAGTTTCTTTTCAGTTGTGTATACTTAAATGATATTGAGCAGGTTTTAAAATATATATCTTAAGAAGTGCATAGGAAATGAATATTTAATTGACCAATGTTAACATTTTCCATGTGGATTCTCTATTCATATTCTTTTCTACCCCTTCATAATTTTCCTTTAAGGAATTTAGCTCATAAATCACAATAGACATGTACATCTTTATAACATCTAGCTAGAGGAAAAACAACTTTCAACTATCATTAAATAATAAGTTTTAAGAAAAACTGAAGTTCTGTATCAAAGAACAATATTTTTATTTAAAGCAATATTTTTCTTAAAGCATTCAAGCATCTTTATGTACATTACTTTAATTCTCAAAATATTTTTGTGTATAATAATGGTTGATTATTATTTTAGTTCATATGTTACCTGATAGAAAACAAGAAACCCAATCCTAAGGATATCATGCCCGTATTGAGGAAGAGATAAACTTACCAAAAAATTTAATCAAAAACTCATTATTAAAACAATGTGTCCCATTGAACTGATAAATATTTCAAACAAAATGTTTTCTAAGAAAAAACGTCAATTAAGTATACAGATAAGAATACTAACTGCCAAAAATGGCAGACTAAAGATAACACTTAAATACCAAATATCAATTTTGTATGGCTTCTGGTTGCTTAGGATTAGGGGTTGCAGAACTTTATTTAAAACATTTATTAAGAAAATTAGAAACTATTTGTCTTTATTGTTTTAATAAATAAGATTGGATGAAAAAGAATATTTATAAAATATGTTAAAGTATAAAGAATTACAATACAATGAACCTTATGTCCCCATCACCCAATTTAAGAACATAATCATAATTTGAAGTCTCCTAGGTGCTCATTATATCCTAGTCTTTCCTTGCTCAGAAGTTAAACACTATTCTTTATGTGATACTTTTCATTTCCTTACTTTTCTATTGCTGATCTTTGTCTTTTCATGTGGATTTGGATTATTATTTATTTGTTTGGTGTCACTTGCTTTAAGCGTGAAGAAATTCCTTTTGTATTTGTTATAAAACAGGTCTGATAACAATAAATACTCTCAGTTTTTGTTAATCTCACAATGTCTCTGTGTATCTTCTTTTATAAAGGAGAGTTTTACCAAATATAAGATTTTTAGTTGACGATTATTTTACTTTCAGCAATTTGAGTATAATATCCCACTGCTTTCTGGTTTTCATAGTTTCTGATGAAAAGTCAACTGCTAATCTTATTGGTTTCCCTTTTATGTGATGAGTTGTTTTTCTTTTGTGTTTTCAAGATTTGCTCTTTGTCTTTCAACATTTTGACCATGATGTATCTGAATGTGGATCTCTGCATTTAATATACTTGGAATTTGTTCTACATTTTAAATGAGTACATTAATGTTTTTTGATAAAATTTGGGATGTTTTCAACCATTATTTGTTTGAATTTTTTCTGTGTCTCTTTTTTCTTGTGGTACTCCCATTATGTGTATTATAGTGCACTTAATGGCTTCCTCTAGTTCTCTGTGGTTCTTTTTATTTTTATTTGATTGTCTTTATATTCTTTATATTGCACAATCCTTATGTATCTTTTTGATCTATCTTTAAGTTCATTAATTCTTTCTCTGTCAGATCAAATCTACTGTTATGTACCTCCACTGGATTTTTCATCTTGGTTTCTTTTTAAATTTATGTCAGAATTTCTGTTTCATTCTTTTAAATAATTTCTATCATTTTATTAACATTCTTAAAGAGACATTGCCATCATACATTCCTTTAATTCTTTGAGCATGATTTCATTTGGTTAATTGAATATATTTCTAATAGTTGATTTGAAGTTATTGTCTGCTAGATCTACCATCTGAAATCTTTTAAAGTCAATTTCCATTGCCTGTTTTATTCTCTGCATATAGATCACATTTTCCTGTTTTTTTTTTTTTTTTTTTTTTTTTTTTGTCTCATAAGTTTTTGTTGAAAACTGGTCATTTTAGGTAACATATTGTAGCAACTCTGGATACTAATTCCTTTACATCCCCCACCTCCAGGGTTCTGTTGTTGTTGTTTGGTTCATTGTTTATTTGTTCAGTAGCTTTCCTGAATTACTTCTGTGAAGTTTCCCTGTTGTATACAACTTTTGATGTCCCCACTTAAATTTTTTTTTCTTTTGTTTTTCTCTTTTGGTCTGGTTATTTAGGAGTGGCCTATGTGTTAGCATAAGGCACTTATTGGTTAAAGGCTCTGTGTAAGCTTCCTTAGCCTGTTATACTTCTATTCTCTATCATTGGATGTGTGTGTGGGTCTTGGAAGCTTATCACTGT
Organism: Galeopterus variegatus; assembly: GCF_000696425.1. Lineage (NCBI taxonomy): Eukaryota > Metazoa > Chordata > Mammalia > Dermoptera > Cynocephalidae > Galeopterus > Galeopterus variegatus. The sequence continues at coordinate 101,256 of NW_007731745.1, forward strand.
TCAGGGATTTTATGTTTGTTTGCCTCATGTTTTTCCAAGACTCAGTATTTTAGAAGTTGCCTCTTTGATTATTCCTTAAAGGTCCAGTCTTGGGTGTGGGTTCATTCTTCCATACTGCTAAGGATAACTGTGATTTCATTTTTAAGCCTAACTTCCTAAGAGTCACCCTTGAATCAGATTAGCTTATTGTTCAGTTAGTATTTTGTTGAGGTTATATCAACAAAAAATAATAAAAAGCCCTTTGTGCCCATAAGACTTTTGCCTTGTATTGATAGGAACATGGAACTGGAATGGCTTTTCAGAACTGCACCAAATTGAGGCAAATGTACCAGGCCTTTGTATCACAACATCAGTTAAATATTGGATATGTCAAAGGGATACCTGCACCTCTATGTTTATTGCACCTCTATTTACAATAGCCAAGAGTTGGAACCAACCTACATGTCCATCACTGGACAACTGGATAAGGAAAATGTGGTATATATACACAATAGAATACTATTCTGCTATAAAAATGAATGAAATACTGCCATTCACAGGAACACAGATGAACTTAGAGAAAAGTATGTTGAGTGAAATAAGCTGGTCACAGAAAGAGAAATATTGCAGGTCCTCACTCATAAATGAGAGCTAAAAAATTTTTTTAAAAAAGGAAAGAAAGAAGGAAGGAAGGAAGGAAAGAAGGAAGGAAGGAAGGAAGGAAGGAAGGAAGGAAGAACAATTACAATAATGTGTTGAATTTTCAAAAGGAGAGAACAGAACTGATGTTACCAGAGGTGGGAAAGGAGAGGGGTGTAAGGGAAAAATTGGTAAAGGACCACAAAAAGTGATTACATATATAGTGTGGAATATACTAATTGTCCTGATTTGAGCATCACATGTTGCACACAGGTAATGGTATCCAATTCTGTACTCAACAGATATGTACAATAAACTATGTTACAATAAAAAAAAGATTAAAAAATAAACCAAAATGCAGGAGGTACAGCAGAGACTGTAAAATCTCTGCCATTCAAGGTCTTGGAAAAACCAAATAAACACAAACAAACAAACAAACAAACACTGGCTATATGTTTCCCCCTGGTGTAATAGTGGTGACTGACAACGTTGAGCCACTTGCATACGAAGTTTACTGTGGTCTCTGGTTCTATTCTTGCCCAAATCTTATTGTTTCCATCTTATGATGAATTGCTGCTGGGTCCACCCAATCTCATGACTTGGTGGGTCTGAATAAACCCATCCCATTACGTCCATATGTTCTGTCCACATCATCACATCATCTCCATTAATGAGTTTCAGCTTTGAGAACAGACTAAGATTTGGGAACAGGGATAGGAATCATTGCTTTTTATTCAGTAGCGGCTCTTAGGGTCCTGATCATCAATTATTTACTTCTTTTGATTATAAAAATTAATTAATAGCTTTGTATTTATTTTGCCTCTAGAAACATCATCATCTATTATCAGTTACTATAGCTCTCTGTAGGTTGGGACTTCTATCTGCCACTCCAAACTTGCCCCTTATAGCAATTATTGTGCCTAATTTGTTTCTGACATACGAACTCTGCCACCTGACTTCTCATTTCAGAATCCTATCATCCCTATTTCTATTAGGGAGCTAATTTCTGTAATAGAAATTCCTTTCATCACAGTGCAATTGCAACTAAAGCCTCGTCTAATCCTATCAAGAGCTCTAGAGTTAGAATAGTTCTTTAAATCTGTCCCTAATTGAGGTAGGGAAATGGGCCGTAAAGTATCCGTGTCAGCCAGTTATTTGAAGTATCTGCCTACTGAAAAGGGGCTTAACCTTGGTTGAGGCAATGCCTTGCAGCAAAGAGCAATTTGTAATAAGGAATGTAGCTATGAGGTGTGGAAGGTGATATTCACAGTAGGGGTGGATGCATGCATTAGCCTCTGTGTTAGTCATGGTTCTCCAGAGGCAGAACCAGGAGGATGTAGTTATAATAGATATAGGTATAAATATAGATAAAAACATATGAGAATGGATTTATTAGAGGGATTGGATCACATGATTATGGAGGCTGAGATGTGCCATGATAGGTTGTCAGCAAGCTGGAGAACCAGGGAAGCCAGCGGTGTGGCTTGATCCAAGCCTGAAGGCCTCAGAACCAGGGAAGCCTGTGATGTACCTTTCAGTACAAAGCAGGAGGCCTGAGAAACTGGGGAGCTGCTGGTGCAAGTCCTGGGGTCCAAAGGCTAGAAAAACAGTAGGTTCTGGTATCCAAAGGTTGGAGAAGAATGGTGTCCCAGCTCCAGGAGACAGAAGGCAAATTTGCCTTTCCTCTGCCTTTTTGTTCTATTCAGGCCCCCAACCAATTGGATTGATGCCTGTCCACATTGAGGGCAGATCTTCCTCACTCAATTCACTGACTCACATGCCAGTCTCCAAAAAATACCCTCACAGACACACCCAGAAATAATGTTTTATCAGCTATCTAGGAACCCTAAGGGTTCAAGATGACAACTAAAATTAACCATCACAGCTCCAAAGAGGAGATGTAGATGGAGCATCAGAGTATGTACTGTATCTTCTAATGCACGAATGTGGAATAAATGTACATTTATTTCAGATATTCTTTAATGTCTTTTAATATTGTTTTTAAATCTCTATTAAAAATTCTGCCAGGGGGCCGGCCCGGTGGTGCACTGGAGAGTGCACCGTCTGGGAGCGTGGCGGCGCTCCCGCAGAGGGTTTGGATCCCTTGTGGAGACCAGTTCCCGCTCACTGGCTGAGCGCGGTGCGGGCGCAACGCCGAGGGTTGCGATCCCGTTGCCGGTCCCCCGTATGGGCGCGACACCGAGGGTTGTGATCCCGTTACCGGTCAGTAAAAAAAGACAAAAAGGAAAAAAAAAAAAATTCTGCCATGGCTAGGTTCTCCAGGAAAATATTTATTAGAGTTGGTATGGTGGGCATTATTGTCATGATTCTGACCACGACGTAAATGTTTTAAATATATTTTACTATTAGTTATAATAGCAAGACTTGATGTAACATTTATTTATTTATTTATTTTACAAATAGCCTTTATTAAGAATATTTCTTTTTATTCTTCAGTTGTTAGGAGAGTCATTATGAATGAATACTGAGTTTTCTTTAAACATGCTATATTTAATTTGCTAACATTTTGTTTGGGATTTTTGTATTTATATTCTTAAGTGAAATTATCCTATGACTTCTTTTTTACACTTGTCAGGTTTTATCCCTTATTTCATCATGCTAGCATCATGAGACTAGTTGGAGTGAATTATTTCTTTTCCACACTTTGCAAATGTCTGTGTAAATCAGGGATTATTTGTTTCATGAATATGTGGTGGAACACAGAGATCAATCTACCTGGAGCTGGTAATTTCTCTGTGGGGAAATTTTTAAGTATTTGATCTTTTGAAGGTTATAAGTTCATGTTTTTATATTCCTTTTTGGTCTAGATTTTGATAACTTGCATTTTTATAGAATTTTGATTATTTCAGCCAAATTTTCAAATTAATGGCATAATGTTGTTTAAAATACCCACTTTTCATCTGTGTGCATGTCTGTAGTTAAGCTCTTTTAAAATTTCTCATACTTGTTATTTGAGCCAAGTTTTTCTTCCTGAGTTAATTTTACAGAGATGTGTATATTTTATTAGTCTTTTTAAAAAATTGATTTTTGGTTTTCTTTTCTCACTCTATTACTTTAATTTTATTAATTTATATTATATTTGTTTCCTTCTTTCTATTTTCTCTGTGTTTTTTAAATTCTTTTTCTAACTTCCTAAGTTGTGTGCATAACTTATTAATTTTAAGCCTCTGACTTTCTAACATTTAAAGTTTTAACATTGAATTTTTGTTGCTTTCTTCTTTGTTGCTTAATTTCCAAACATGTTGGATTTTTCTAGTTGTATTTCTGTTTTTGTTTTTACATAATTGCAATTAATTGTTAAATCTTTTTACATTTGGGGGGACTTGCTTTAAGTCTCTTTATGTTTTCAAGTTTTGTAAAGATTCTCTATGTATTTGAAACAAATGTGAACTATTTTATTTTTTTTGTTCAGGGTTCTATGTATGCTATGTCAAGCTTGGTTTATTTTCAAATCTGTATCATTATTAATTTTTGTTTTCTTAGTTTATCACTTATTGAGAGAGATGTTAAATTAATCTATCGTGATGATGTATTTGCTTATTTTTCCCTTTAGTTAGTTTTTGCTTTATGTTCAACATTATGGTATTAGGTTCACATGTGTTAGAACTCATATATTTCTTGTTAATTTAAACTTTATTATTTTATGGTGACTTTATTTCACAGTCTTTCTTATTGTACAGTCTGTTTCTTGTTAATATAAATAGCTCATGTTTATATTGCTTAAAATTTCCCTGATACACATCCTTGCAGCCTTTCAGTTTCAACTTTTCTTTGTATTTTAAATAAATCTATGGTAAAAGATCTATAGCTAGCTTTAGATTTTATTTTATTTCTTTGCTCAATCCAGTATTTTTAATTGGAATGTTTGCATCATTTGTTTTATTATATTATGGAATTTATTTCTACTCTTGTACTTTTTGTCTAAATTTAATAATTATCTTACCATTCTTATGAATGAAAATAGACTGTAGGCCATTTTAATTCTGATTATTCCCTCCTAAATTTTACACTATAGTTGCCACGTAATTTAGTGCTATCATAGTTCACCATACATTATTATTATTGTTTTATTTAGTTGTATCCAAATATTTAGTTTTCTTTGTTCTTGTTGCATTTTGGACATTTTCTTATTCTTAGAGAAAATCTCTTAGAATTTCCTTTAGTGATGCTCTCCTGCTTGTTTATTATCTTAGTTTTTGTTTGTCTGACAGTGCCTTTGCATCTTTTCATTGCATAGGATACCAGGTTGAAAGTTTTTAATACCTTTTTAGGGAATTGAATAAATTATTTTCTTGTTTCCTGTCTTTCCTTATTAGAAAAGTCATCCATCATTCTAATTGTCATTCCTTTGTAGATGTTTTTCTTTTCTTTTTCCAGCTGCTTTTAAAATATTCTCTTTGTATTTTATATTCTGCAATTTAACAATGATTATCTAGGTCATGAGTTTATTTTATCTACCCAAAGTTTATCTAAGTTAATCAAAGATGAATTCAGGATTTGTGGTGCTTCCTGTGTTTTCTGTCTTCTATCAGTTCTGTAAAATCCTCAGCCATTATCTTTTCAAATGTTGTATCTGTCCCATTCTTTTTCTACATTCCCTCTAAATCTTCATGTAATAAATAGCTTCCATATCCTCATACTTCCTTCCATAGTTTTCTTTCTGCTGCATTCCAAGGGATTTCTTTAGATTTATCTTTAATTCATTCATTCTTTTAAATTATTGTTATTAAATTATTATTAAATTGTCTTAAATTATTGGATGTTGAATTTCATTTATTAAAAGATATGCTTGAAATATTATATAAACTTTTGCTATTTATTCATCCTTCCACACCTTCTTTTATTTCTGCAAACTTGTAAAAAAGATTTATTCTATAGTCTCTGATAATCATATCCTGAATCTTTGCTCACTTATTTTATGGCATATTGTTTCTCCAGGTTCCCAGGTGTGGTGACTTTTTTCCAAATTCGTTTGTGACTTTTAACTGTGATATCATATTTCATATCTTTATTGGTGAGAATTTTGAAGCCTGGTGCATTTCTTCCCGGGATTTTGTGTTTGTTTCTTACAAGCACTTTGAAGCATCAAACTGGGACCATCTCATACCAAACCTATGACCCAAGGCTCTTCAAACACCAAATCAATGAAAATTTAGGCAAAAAATTTGGCACAAGTTTCAATTTTTCATTCAACCTGCCATAAAGTTGAATTTTTGTTACAGATTTTCTGAAGAAGACATTTTCTTCTTACTTCATCACCAGGGTTTGAGAGAGGCAACTTTTTTTCTAATCACTGTCACTTTTAAGGGTTTGGTAGAATATGCAGAATATTTGTGGCAATGTTTATTTCTTGTTTATTCTTGTAATCTGGTGGCTTTAAGGAAAACACTGCCTCCCTATTTTGTCAGGCCCTGGTCTTTATGGCTTCTCCCACAACCTGAATGGTTATTAAAACCAAAGTTCATGTTCATAAAGTCTATCAAATATTCTCATGATGCAGCCTAGCTTTAATGCTCCATTTAACTGTTTGGGTTCCCACTTTAACTTATGTTTTGGTCTCTGAGTTTTCCTTACTAACTGCTAGGTCATTGATGGAATTAAGAACATATTTAAAAATATTTTCCAGCCCTTTAGTTTTAGGAAGAGAAGTTAGTTGATATATCTAGTCTGTCACAGTGCTAGACAGGGAAATTTTAGACATGGTTTTAAGATTGGGCATTTAAAGTATCTGCTCTGACACTCTCATTCAGAGACTTTTGTTACACTCTCCCTCTGACAAAATAAGCACTGTCAGATCATCCCCTGTGTCTATTAAAGTTCTTCAGGAAGCAAACACTTGGACAGAATTAGAAGTGCCAGAGATTTACTGGGGAAAATGCCTGGGGAGAGAGAGCAGGAGCAGGCAGGTAGAATCTTCAAACACAATGCATGTCTGACACTTATGAAAAGAGAAGAGGGAAAGATGGAAGATTTGGTAAGAAGAAGCTCAGACAGCATTGTAGCTCTTTGCAAGTAACAGCTGGGCCAAGGAGGGTTCCTAGAACAACATTCCTCCATCAGAGGAGTCCAGAAATGACCATGCTTAGTCACTGGCTGGGACCACCCTGGGGAGAGCATGGCCTCAGCATCCATGCTGCAGCAGACCCTGTGAGAACCCCAGCTGGATACTGGGAGCTAACTGCACTCCCTTCAGCAGGTTCTCTCTTTAAGAGAGATGTGAACAGTGCACCTGCATGGCTATAGTAACCGCATGCTGTCCCAGGGTTTGCACTGTTGCTTCTCCGCATCATTTTACCAAGACAGTATAGGTGGTTTCACTCCAAATACCTCATATTTATGATTTAATGAGTGATCTTCCCTTCTCTTCTCTGAGTAACCTTAGTCCTAAGTGTCCACTGCATTAAATCACAGTCAGCCATTTCAAACTGCAAAAGCTTTCTTATTTACATACAAGTGACTCTGGATTTAACCTGCATTTCTACTAGGAGAGAAACGAGTGCAGGAAGTCCTATTTCTCAATTAGCATGATAAAGGTTTAGAATGCTAATGGATCCCTCTCTCCCTCTGACTTTTTATTGATCTCTACCCTTCCTATTATAAACTACCCAAATATTTATCTGTGGCATCATTTATCACTCTTGCTACTCAAACTACTTTTATTCCCAGGTATTCTTGTCCTGGAGTTCAGGCTAAGGCCTAAATTGCTAAACGTGATCAACAACCATCCTCTCTACCCTCTGAATTCACATAAGAAGAGGGAAAGGGGTTGGTCTTGATGAGAAGCTTATTTCCTCTACCCTGTTTGAGGTCAGAGAAAGAGGAGAAAGGGCCTGAGATAGCACCAGCTAAGACAAAGTCTGACATCTGATTAGTCAGCGCAGTTACCCCTTTGTCCTATTTGATAACGGCTGGTGAGTAAGGACAGCTCTCAGCTCACTGACACTGATTTTATGTAAAAGAGAGTAGAAAGCAATGATTCTTGCCTAGCTGGAGGATTTCTTCACATGAATCTGGCACTTTGGCTTCAGTTTGAAATGGAGTTTGCCTGCAGCACCTCATTGCCATAACAAAACCCAGCCTATTCCCAGTGTTCCTCTGGCCCTTTTCCTGCAGCATTTGTAGAATACTGCAAACTGCCTTTTATAAATAAATCGTACCTACCTAAAAATCTTCAGACCATCACCAATCTACAGAGATCTAAGAGAAGAAACTTGAAGCTGTTTTATTTTCCCTATGCCATAAAACAGGTTAAAAAAAAACTTACTGCTTAAAGTCATGGGTCAAATTATATAATAAGATTGTAATGTATGCTCACAGAACTAGTCATTGGACAGTCAGAGCTGATCATAGTTATATAGTGCATCATTCTTGGCACAAATCCATTATTTATTCTCTCTTCATTCAGGAAAACACAAAGCCTGACTTTATTACGTACTGTAACCATTAGACTCTTCTAATAATTTCCGGATAAATTAGTTCAGAAGCCTAAATTCTATTTTAATCACAGAGTGATTTAAAATTCTCCTTTAGAGTTTTTGTTTCAAATGTCAAACCAATTAAATGAGTCATTTTAGATAGATGTTTCTATTCATTACTAAATAATTGTCTTTAAATCTATAACTTTTTGAAAAGTATTAGTCTTAATAACTTGCCATGCAGTAGCTGTTTTATAATCTAAAGCATTTTTTTTTCTACTTGGCAGTCTTAATGTATTAAAATCTCCTGCCAATCATGTTTAATTTTTAAAATAAAGCACTTTTTCTTTCTTTCTTATGCTTTCAAGACCAGATTCTGTTAAAAAATAATAATAACTTTGGGGAAGAAAAATACCTTTATTACATTAACATAATTTTATTTTATTAGATAATTATTTTTTTATTCTATTTATCTTCTTTTATTTTCAGATGGTCACTAGAATATGTAATGAGAAATTTCATTAAAATCTTTTTAATGGAATATTTTTTTAAAACCCTCATGTTAATTGATCACTCTGAAATTCCACATGCCATTAAAATCTGTTCAGGGTCAAGGTCCACCATCTCAGTTTTAGGTAAAAATTGCAATCCTCATGTTTCACCCTTTAAATTGGCAAATCTAGATTTTAGAATAATACCAAGTGATGGTGCAGGTATGGTTAAAAGGGAGCTCTCTTGAACTGCTGGTGGGAGGTTGGGCTGAGTCAGCAGTTTTGATGGGTTCGGCAAAGACCATTGATGATAATATGTAATGAAATGAGGAGTACGATTAATCCAACTCTGCACCTGAGTTCCAAAACAAACAAAATAAAGTAGTAAATATAAGGATGCTACTGGTAGAGGCAAAAAAGGAAACTATTTCATGTTTCTCTTCCTTTTCCATTTGTTATAAGGGTTGATATTTTTAGAGTATACCAAGATCTCTTGGTATTTTAGTTGGGCATGATGAGGGTCACCATGGCTAAAGTTATACATCTTAGCTTAGCTGTGCAGTTCAAGAATACAGCTTTCTCAATTTATAGAGGAGTTGTGAGTATCTAAAAAATTCATTCATTTTGAAAAAAATCCCAGAGGAAAAAAATTTATAACTCAGCTTGTTGGCTTCTCAACCATCTCTTCTGTATTCTGAATCTTTAGTGGACTGGAGATTACAATGAGAAAAATCAGGTTAGTTGGAAATTTGTATATTCTAATTTTGTTCTGATCTCTTAACATTGTCATAAGCAGTGATGAAATTGTGTCTCTATGATCCCCATCTCCTGGCAGAGAAGACTGTCTACACTTATGCCTTCCAAAAAGGGAGAAATGAGGCCTAATTCCTGATGTGAATCAGGGAGTGGTGTGTCTACATCACCTCATGCTCAGATTGTTAGCCATGATGTCCAATGCAATTAAATCCATGATTTAGCTGGACTCTGAAATGAGGAACAGAGCCTCTTCCAGAATACAGGACTGAGAGTAAATGTCTTCATAGTACAATACATATTTTTATAGGTGTGTATCACTCGGTGCACACCATCATTCTTTAAATGGAAGGTGTACAATTCTAACTGATGGAAAAGTAGGGAGAAGATGTTCAGACTGAGGAAGCAGCTTGAACTTGGCCAGAGGACAGAAAGTGACGGTTCTGTTTACGGAATGACCAATGGTCCAGGGAGCATTGCAAGATACAGCAAAGTTGAGTTTACAGGTAGATTGGAGAGTGAGGGGTGGAGGCATCACAGTATCTAAAGACCTTGAATGTCAACCCAAAATCTTGGCTTTTCTTTTTTTCCCTCCTAGGAAATAGTGGTTTGGAGAAGGGGAGAAAAAGGAAAGTTAACATTTATGATCACTTTCCATGTGCTAGAGATTATCTATCATTTAAAAATTATTATTGATTATTTTGGTTGGTAATTGCCCAAGCCAAGGTATGCGTCTGACATTTACCCTACATAGATAACTCAACTCTGACTGCTGTTTTAAAAGGGAACTGAAGACACTAGAGGCTATAAGCAAATTCAATGGTAAATTCTTATTTAGAAAAGAAAATGTATATATATATATATTTTTTTTTTATTTTGTCAATATACACTGTATATGATTATTATGGCCCATCAACAAATGTATATATTTTTTAAAATATTTTATAATTCTTTGTCAACCTCCTTTCAAAAGGTGAGGTTCTAGCTATGATTCTTACCACCTGACTGGATCAATTATTGGGTAAAACATAAACATAAATGTAAAAAGTACAATGGTTAATAGCAGAGGCATTAGAGTCAGATGAACCTCTGAATCCTTGAAACCAGTAATTAGCCACACAGATTTAAGAAAGGCTTTTAGCTCCCACCAATAAGTGAGAACATGTGGTATTTCTCTTTCTGTGCCTGAGTTGTTTCACTTAATATAATTCTCTCAAGATCCATCCATATTGTTGCAAATGGCAGTATTTCATTCTTTTTTATAGCTGAGTAGTATTCCATTGTGTAGATATATAAATGCACACACACACACACACACAAAAAAAAAAAAACTGGGGGGGCGGGGAAGAAGACATAACAACTACAACTCCTTGAAGGGGGAGGAGGGAGGGAGGTTTTGGTAATGGGCAACAATAATCAACCACATTGTATATCGGAAAAAAATAAATAAATATAAATAAATAAATAAAAAAGAAAGGCTTTTAATGTCTCAATAAGTCTCAGCGAAAGGGTGATAATGTTGCCACACTACATGGTGTATGGGTGAATTACTGGAGAATTTTGTAAAGTGATTCTCAACATACCTGGCCAGGCTCTGGGTTATTCACTCTCAAATGCCACACAAATTTAGACATTGTAATTTTGCCTTTATTTGGGTCTCTATTTGATCAAAGCCTGTCTCCACCAGTAGACTAGTAGTGCTATGAGGGTTAGGACCCTGCTTTTGTGGTTCACCTCTGTGTCCTGATCTCAGTACAGCGACTGGCCTATAGCCTGTTTAATATTTGTACTGAATGTATGAACCTATTACTGTTAACCAAAAGTGAGTACTCAGACTATAATTTTTACTTTGTTGATTCTGTTCATAATTACATCTCTAGCAAAAAATAAAAATGGAAAGAAGAAAGACCCCATCTCCAAATACCATCACACTGTTCAAGGCTTCAACATGTGAATTGTGGAGGGACACAATTTAATCCATGGCACTTACATGCTGGAATTTTTTTTTAATGGGGTGAATTTCTAAGAGTGGGATGTTTGCATGGAATTATCTAGTAGACAGTACCAGAGTGATATCCACAGATGTTGTAAGAGTTCACATTTACACCACCTATTCATGAGAATAATCTTTTCACTGCATTTCCATCGGCACTGGAGAATTGGTTATTAATATCTTTTACTTATTTTTCTACTGGGTTGTTTGTTTTTCTGCTCAGTGTGTAATATCCTACTTATATCATACATGTCATTATCCTTTATACTTCTTCTGTGCTGGAAATAATTTTTTCCTGTCATTTGTCCACTATCTTTGTTTACAGTATCATTGCCAAACTATTAAAAATTATATAATCATTTATGTCTATTTATCGTAGTTTGTTTTTTATAGTCTTGGTTTAGAAAGTCTCCCTACCTCTATATTTTTAAATCTGGAACTTAGTTTTGCACATATTATCTGATAGGAGTTCAGCTTTTTATTTTTTCAGTAGATAGGCAATAGTGCATCATTATTTAATAAGTAAACCATCTTTTCCAACTAAATTAAGGTACCAACTTGGTTACATATTAACTTCTCATGTGTTTTGGGATTTATATCTCGATTTTTTATTTTGTTTTTCTGATTTTTTTTTTTCCAGCAGCAGCTTTACATTTACTTGATTTCAGCTGCTTTATATTCTGTTTTGATAGGTGGTTAGGTAAATTCTTCACTCCTCCCTGGGACTTTTATCATTTTACATAAACTCTAACATTATTGAAATCTAACATTTAAAAAAAATGTGTTCAGAAATCTAATTGTAATTGTATTAAAATTTATCTCATAATTTCAGTACAGCTGCTATTTTAATGATATACTTGATATATATTATTTCTTCCATTTTATTATGTTATAACTTGTTCCACAGCATTGCTTTCTTTTTTTCTTTTTTGGGGGATTGATCAAGTTGTCACTCATTCTTTATTCATTCTTGTTAAAATGTAGAAAATTCTCTTCCTTTTTCCAGATCTCCTAATCTGGCATTTAATTCTCTGACTAAAAAAAAAACAAAAACAAGCCTCCAACTATTTCTCCATCAAGACGTTCTATTTTCCCAGTGCTTCCATCCCACAAAAAGTGAGCAGTTGGAAATACTTTCACCTCCTCTCACTCTCCTCTTCTCCGCTCTACTCCTGGACTTCGCTGAGATAGACTAGTATGTTTAGTTCTAGACTATTATTAGAATTTCCCTTGCGGTATTCCAAAAATTCTCTTCTATTTCAAAAGTCCTTGTTGAGCAATAACATTGCATATTTTCAGCCCTCTATAAGTACCCAAGGTTTATTGCTCACCATTGTTTTTTCTTCTTTTTATTGTCTTCTATTTTATGACATATTGGGTTGAATAGTGTCCCGCAAAAGATAAGTCCAAGTCCTAACCCCCAGTACCTGTGAATGTGACCTATTTGAACATATTGTCTTTGCAGATGTAATTAGTTAAGAATCTGGAGGTGAAATTATCCAGGATTTAGAGTGGGCTCTAAATTAGTGAATGGTGTCCCTATAAAGGAAGGAAGAGGGAGAGCAGAGACATGGAGACACAGGGAAGAAGGCCATGTGAAGATGAAGGCAAAAGATTGGAGTTATGCTGCAACCAGCGAAGGAACATAGGAGCTACCAGAAGCCAGAAGAGGCAAGGAAGGCTCTAACTGGGACGTGTCCTTTTGTTCTGTGTTTTTCCTCTCGTGGGCTTCCTGTCATGAATATCTTTAGATGTGTTGTTATTTATTTATTAATTTTTTTTGTCTTGTCGCTGGCTCAGATTCAGCTGATAGAAAGATCAGCAGTTTCGGGGCCAGCCGGGTGGCGCACTGCTACAGTGCGCCACTTGGGAGCACGGTGGCGCTCCCGCCGAGGGTTCGGATCCCACATACAGACCGGTTCCCGCTCACTGGCTGAGCGAGGTGTGGACACAACACCGAGGGTTACGATTCCGTTGCCGGTCCCGGTCCGGTACGGGCGCGACAACTGAGGGTTGCGATCCATTGCCGGACACGAAAAAAGACAAAAAGGAAAAAAAAAAAAAAAAAAGAAAGATCAGCAGTTTCTTCTTCTTAGTGCAGGTGGACAGTTCCCTGTGGAGGAAGCAGGCAGAGGCCGTTCTGCTGCTCACTGTGCTCTTGCAGCACCAGACCTGATGCGGACGTATCGCCTCTGTCAAGCTCTGGCAGGGAACCAAAGTGGGGATTCTACCAGCTCCTAAGCATATCTATTCTAATTTCTGGAACTGGGGCAATAACTACGGGATGGGTTTGGGGACCCACTGTGATGAGATGGAGTTGAGCTAATACTTTGCTCATTACCTGACCTTCATAAGCCTCTATTATGACTGGAGGGCCACGGTGACATTTTGGGTCTCTGGAATCAATGTCAGTTAAAAGCCAGTGTTCAGTAGTCCCTGAAAGTTCTAGTTATTTCCTTTTTCCCAATGCACCGTTACTCTGATATAAGGCCACAGGTCTTTTGGCACAAAAATGAGATAGTCCTGTAGTAGACCCTGCCCTGACTACCCTGTAGACCATAATATCGCTGAACGCAGGAGAGGCTGATAGGCTGGCATTTATTAGCAAGTGTGGGAATGGGAGAAATAATGAACAGCTAATAATCTTAGGATCCCTAGACCAGCTCACTACCAAAATTTCAAAGGAAAATAGGAATTCCCTTCCTTTTGAACTGGAGTTTTATGTCCTAACAAGTGAACGCTGAGCTAGATCTAAGACAATTCTCTTTGTAGGATACTTCTTTTCTAATAGAATTTTTAAAACCAGAATTTCTAAGATTGGAGGTTATTTTCTATTTAAAATAATTACCACTTATGAAATAAGACATTGTCTCCTGGTGGAAAAGGCTTCCGATCCAGGGGGAGGCCTGCTCTTGACTCTCACATTTTGGGTCCTAAGCCATTCTAAGCTGTCTAAGCCTTGCATACCTAAAATCTTGGGGTCAATGCATAAGTCAGCAACTTCTTTTCTGACTAATTTGTTCTTTATTTTCATTTTCATACAGTCAACCCTTTTTTCTGTTCATCGTGCCAGCATAACTGTTATAGCCAATACTTTCTTAAATTCACTACTGATTTCCTGTAACCTTTTCTTTGACCTCTTTGCAAATTGTTTCTGTTGACTTTTGCTTCCTGAATATCATTTACTGCATGCATTAGAATATATGCTCAGTGTCTTAATTTCTCTCTCTGTTCACCTTCTCTGCCCTTTTCTTCACCTTTCAGTTTTCCTCATTCTAATTCTTCTTTCTCCTTTGTATTCTTTGAAAGATTCATCTGATTATGTACCCTTTTTTATATTTTTTATTGTGAGTAAAGATTCAGATGAGTACATAAAACATACATGTGCAGTTTAAGAATAATTATAAAGCAAATGCATAGTGAAGAAATATTCTTTATCACTAGCATTTAAAATGATTTTGATGTGCCTCTCTCCAGTCATAACGTCACATCCCCCAAGAGGTAAAAAATGGTGATTATGATTATGATAATGATGATGATGAAAATATGAGTTATTATTTGTAGAGCACTTAAAACAGTGCCCGCCGTGAGTGTTTTGAAAATAACCTAATCACTTCTCTTCTTTTCTTTATATGAGGGTGCTTCAAGAATTTTGTGGAAAAATAGATTTGAAAGACAACACGAATTTTCACATGAACTTTTTGAAATACTTTTGTAGTCTTACCAACAATTTATACATTTCCAAACAATATAGTTTAGGTTTGCTTGATTTTGAAATACACATAGTGGAATCATGCTCCATGTATATATGTAGCATTTCTTTTGCTCATTAATATGCTTATGAGCTTCATTCATGTTGTTATATATAGCAGTAGTTTGTTCTTTTTCGTTGCAGTACAGCTGTCCATTTATAAATATGCCATAAATAATATATCCATTAACTGTGGATTGTTTTTTATGTGAGTTATTACTGTGAACATTCTTGTGGTCATTCCGGCACAGATGAGCGAGAGTTTATTATATCCTTACTGGCTATCTGAATTTTCTCATTTGTAAAGCACCTATTCAAATCTTTGCTCCTTTTTCTACAGTTACCTGCATTTTTGTTATTAATTTGGAGGATTTTTTTTCTTCCAAATTTTATTTTATTTTGTCAATATACAATGTGGTTGATTATTGCCATTACAGAAAACTCCCTCCCTCCTCCCACTCCCCGCTCCCTCCCAACAATGTCCTTTCTGTTTGCTTGTCATATCAACTTCAAGGAATTGTAATTGTTGTGTCTTCTTCCCTCCGCCCCCTCCCCCCAGATTTTTTGTGTATTTATTTATTTATTTTTAGCTCTCACAAATAAGTGAAAACATGTGATATTTCTCTTTCTCTGCCTGACTTGTTTCACTTAATATAATTCTCTCTAGGTCCATCCATGTTGTTGCAAATGGCAGTATTTCATTCTTTTTTATAGCTGAGTAGTATTCCATTGTGTAGACATACCACATTTTCCGTGTCCACTCATCTGATGATGGACATTTGGGCTAGTTCCAACTCTTAGCTATTATAAAGAGTGCTACGATGAACATTGGGGAACAGGTATACCTTCGACTTGATGATTTCCATTCCTCTGGGTATATTTCCAGCAGTCAGATAGCTGGGTCATAAGGTAGATCTGTCTGCAATTGTTTGAGGAACCTCCAAACCATTTTTCATAGAGGCTGCACCATTTCACAGTCCCACCAACAATATATGAGAATTAATTTGGAGGATTTTTTTAAAAATTTGGACACTAGTCACTTATGAGTTCTGTGTGAAGCAAATAACTTCTTCCTCCCTACAGTTTACATTTTCACTCTCTCAATTGTGTCTTTCAATGAACAAAAATTCTTAACTTCAATGTCATTAAATTTATTAATCTTTTCTCTGTTTATACTATTTTCTGTGTCTTGGATAAGAAAACATTTTCTACTTCACATCATAAAAATATTCTCCTATATTCATAAAAATGCAGTTTTTGCTTGGAATTTATTTTTGCATAAGGAGAGAGCCAGTTATATGCACTTCCCCCAGTATTGATAGCCAATTGTCCCAGCATCATTTATTGACATGCCCATCCTCTCCCCACTGACTGCTACCTCTGTCAGATATCAGGCACCCATATAATATGTGGTTTTGTTTGGGGGTTCTCTATTGTATTCCATTGGTCTATTCATTTATCAATGCACCCATCACCACAACAGGAGTCAGCACAGTACAGTCTGTGGGTGAAAATTGACCAAATGCTTGTTTTTGTAAATAAAATTTCATTGGAAAATAGACACACTTATTCATTGACATATTATCTATTGCTGATATTGTGCTACGCATTGGCAAAGTTGACAGTTGTGACAGAGACTATATAGCCCACAAAGTCTAAAGTATTTACTATGTAGCCTTTACAGAGAAAATTTGCCAACTGCCGAACTAGAATAACACAGTTTTACTCTAGCTTAATCTCCAGTAGAGAAAGCCTTCATACATTATTATATGCAACAGTGTCTCAATTATTCTTTGTCTTTTAGCCTGTCATATACATTTTAATATTATTTTATCAAGCTTTACACACAAGTACATACATACAAACTATTGGGATATTATATCTAGCAAACTCTCTAAGCTCCCTTACTAATTCTAATAATTTACTTGTAGATTTATCTGCACACAATCATATTATCTGCAAATAATAACCATTTGTTTCCTCATTTCCAATGTTTACACCTGTTTGTTCTTTTGTACACTCCTGGTTATGACCTCTAATGCAATGTAATGGAAGTGATGATAGCAGGGATTCATGTCTTGTTTAAAGGGAAATCTGTCAGTGTTTCATCATTGAGTATGATGTTTGCCATAATTTTTAATAAGATATCATTTGTAAAATTAAGAAAGTTCTCTTTCAATTTTTATTAGTAAAGGAATTATTTTAAAAATGGATGTTGAATTTATCAAACACTTTTTCTGCATTTGATTTTCTGAAGATTTTCCCCTCAATCTGTTAACATGGTGAACAACATATTAAATCAACCTTGTATACCTTAATAAAGTTATTTTGGTCAAGATGATCCTTTATATATATTGCTGAACTCAGTTTGCTAATACTTTGCTTAGGATTTTTGCATTGGTATTTTAGTAATAAGATTGGTCTATAATTGTCTTAAAGCATAATTCCATTGCCAGGTATTGTTATCAAGGTTACACAGCCTGATAAACTGATGTTGGGGGTACCTCCTCTTTTTCGAACTCTCTGAAGCTTTTGTGTAATATGGGAACATTTATTCTTAGATGTCTAGAGAACACATTTAGGAAGGTGTCTGGGTCAGGTGATCCTTGTCTGTGAGGTTATCTCAGCCAGAAGATTTTTTGAGCACTGATTCATTATCCTTGATGGTTTTAGGCCTGTTCAAGTTTTCAATTTCTTCTTATAGCTATTTTGGACAGTTCTGTTTTTTTCCTAAAAATTTATCCTTTTCATCTAATTATTAGAATTATAGGTTTATTATCAATCCTACATTCTCTTAGCATCTCTTTTTTTAAAGATTAACAAAAGAATATTTTCATGAAAAATGACATTTTTGGTAATATACCACTAGAGTACTAGAGTAGTTTTGTCTTACATGTTACTGTCTATCTTAATTCTTTCTAAGCATTGTCAGACAATACTTAAGGAATCTCAAGTAGAAAGAAATTTTTAAAAAAATTTAAATGCCAATTATTATGAATTTTTCTGTAAATTATTTTCTCTTTTTCTGTTAGAATTATAGGGTCATTTCAGTTCAGCTGAAGAGAGGACTTATTTGCCTACCATTCAGGGTGATCATTATCAAAGTAACATAAAGCAAATTAAAAACAAAAAACAAAAAAACCAGTCACATATATCTACAGAAAATTTTCTTTTGAGCAAAGGGCTTCTGTATAAATTAAAGAAATATGTTCATTTAGATAAACAAGTCTATTTATTTATTTATTTATTTTACAGCTGAATGTATGGGGATCTGAAAACTTGACCTTGCTGTTATCAGCACCGTGCTCTAACCAAGTGAGCTAACTAGCCAGCCCTAAATCTCATTGATTGAAATAACATGATGCCAAAAGAAAAACTATTAGGATGACAGCCTTTAATATTATACTTTTATAGTAGAAAACAGGTAAACAAATAGAGCTGTGCATCACAGACTCCATCCATGTACATATAAAGCATCATAAAATTTCATACCATGGACAGAGCTTACAGAAAGGGAAGAGAAAGAACGCATATAAAATATTTAAAATTAAACTGGTTTTGAATTTTGCTACAGCTGTACTGAAAACTAGAAGGTATCGCTGCCAGTGTTGTATATGTGATCTCTGCATCCTGCATAAGGCCTCCCACTGAACTCTCCTCTCAGTCCAGCACACAGATTATCTGTGTTTTCAGAGCTATTATTATTATTTCACAGAGAAGGCATTAAAGACTACAGAAATTAATTTCAGTTTATTGCCTTCAAGAACAAAGTTCAGAAATATTTTAAAAAACATTTCTCATGTTAAAAACTATGGCATCTTTTCTAAGTATAGTCCAGACCATCAATAGTGATAAAGTTTTATATCAAATAGAACATATAAAGCTTTTTTAAATAATTCAATTATATTTTAATGTGTTCAATTATAGTTTCAATTACAAATGAATAATTATATGTTGCTCTTCCATTTTTTAGTTCTGCTTTTTTTGGCCCTTAGTTTATTCTTATTCACAATAATAACAGCTCACAAAAGAGTTTTATTTTAAACTATGTGGTATTTTCTTGAGGGTTATTCCATTAATTCCAAGAAACCCTGAGGCATTAGAAAAATTATTTCAAATTTGTTTTGACTTAAGGTAGTACGGTAGATATTGAAGTTCTATTTTATTTCTCTTCTCTGTTTGTAATAAATAATCCATTGTATTAGTCATGGCCCTTCAGAGAAACAGAATTTCATACAGTTATCCCATTATATTAGTCAAGGCTCTCCAGAGAAACAATCTGTGTGTAAATACACACATACACAGAGAGAGAGAGGAGAGAGAGAAAGGAATGTAGAGAGGGAAAATAGCAGAGAGAAAGGGAGGGAGATTTATATATTAAAAGAAATTGGCTCATGCAGTTACGGAGGCTGAAAAGTCCCAATACTGCAGTCAGCAAGCTGGAGACCCAGGAGAGCCAAGGGTATAGTTCTAGTCTGTGTCCAAAACCTGAGAAGCAGGAGAACTGATGGTGTAATTTCCAGTCTGAGTCTGCATCCGATGGCCTAATAAGACCAGTCTCAGCTCAAAGACAGTCAGACAGAAAGAGAAAACTCTCCCTCACTTAGCCTTTTGTTCTATTCAGGGCTTCAACAGATTGGATGAGGCCCACCCACATTGGGGAGGACAATCTGTTTTACTCAATCTACCCTTCAAATGTTAATCTCATGCAGAAACACCATCATATACACACCCAGAATAATGTTTAACCAAATATATAGATACTCCATGGCCCACTCAAGTTGACACATGAAATTAACCATCACAATAACACCCCTTGTCAACTTGGCACTCATACGCATCTACTTAAGTCACACTTAATCTCAAAACAAAGATGGCATGGTCATAATTCTGCCTGACATAATACAACTAATCTGTGTATAACAAAACTAACCCCTTCCCCAGAAGAGGAGGCAAAGTCTTTGAGTGATATTTATTCTTCTTGATTTCTCATAAGTTAAATTCTATGATATAAAGTTAATAATACTTAAAAACTATGATATAAAATCAATACATCTTATGTTACATGATTAGAGAGCAAGAAAGTGAAGAAAACAAAGATATTTGCTGTATATACACATTCAAGCAAAATAAAGAGGAAATACTCATGACAACTATAGTCTTCATTTTTGAAAATGATCATGTGGTCATAGCTAGTATTAATAACTATCTTCTTTCACTACCAATTCTGTATTCCCTTTACCTTCAGCAAGCACCTCACCTGATTGTAATTCTTTATCTGATGGAGTAACCCAAACCTTCATCCTGAAGAGTCTGAGCCATTAGTAGTCCTGCCTGGATTGGGTTGTTGTAGTTTTCCACTGACCTTAATCACAAGGCATAGTAATAACAAGAGACAACCTAAGGGATCTCCTGTATTCCAGACATACTGCTATTTACTTCCATTCTGGAAGTCCAATTTCTTCTTGATAGACAGGATCAATCACCCCAGTAAGCACTGTAATTCCCTTCTTTGCCTGTTGAATTAGAGGCATGTCAAGTCCAAAATGGCTGGGCAGTTTTAACTTCCAGTTCAATGGAATCATTGTTGTGTCTCTTGGTGGAAGCATTCGTCTCTTTCAAAGTAACCTTTTGTCCAGCAGAGCATAAGGTCATAGCAATAGGAAGTAAAAATTTTGCTACTGGGTCACTGTTAGTAATAGAAGTGGTGCCATGCCCAGGTCCACCCTTTGATTTCTGGACCCGTAAATTCTGGCTGTGGGAGAAACAGTACTATACGAGTATCTTGGACACTGATTCAGAGCATATACAACCTTATCAAGAACCTTGCCCCAGCCCTTCAAGGCATTGCCACCAATTTTTCACTGCAACTGAGTCTTCAAGAGGCCATTTCACTATTCTGTCAAACCAGTTGCTTCAGGATAATGGAAAATAGAGGATAATGGTAGGACAGAACATAGGCCCATTGCACACTTGCTATGAGGTAAGTTTGTTGATTGGAAGCAGTGCTGTATGGAATATTATGACAGTGGATAAGGCATTTTGTAAGTCCAAAGAGGGTAATTTAGGAAGAAGTATAGCAAGAAAAAAATGCTGCCCCATCCATGAACAGAAGTGGTCCAATGCAATCTACTTGCCACCAGATAACTGACTGATCACCCTGCGGAATGGTGCCATATCAGGAATTCAGTGTTGGTCTCTGCTGCTGGCAGACTGGGCACTCAGCAGTGGCCATAGCCAGGTCAGCTTTAGTGAATGTGAGTCCATGTTGCTGTGCCCACGCATAACTTCCATCCCTGCCACCATGGCCACTTGGTTCATGAGCCCATTAGACTATGACATGTGTGGCTGGAAAAACAAAATGACTCATATCCACTTGATTACTAAAATTCTCCTCTGCTGAGGTCACCCTTTTGTTGAACATTCATATAAAACATAAATATGCTCATGACTTTTGTCCATTCAGAGAGTTCTATCCATATACTTCATCCACAAATTTTCTTGTCATCAGTTTGCAAGTCATGTTCCTTCTAAGTCCCTGACTATCTCGCAAAACTATTGGTCACAGTCCATGAGTCAGTATATCATCATATGTCTGGCTATTTCTCCTTCCAAGCAAAATGAACAACCAGGTGCACTCTCAAAGTTCTGGCCACTAGGAGGACTTCTCCTTCACCACTCTTCTCTTCCTCTGTCAATTGATCATAGAGAACTCCCCATGAGGCCATAGGTGCAAGCTGGGAGAGAGAAAGCAGTGTAGCAGGAGACGGAAACATGGGCATTTGGGCCACTTCATGCAACATACTCAAGTTACATTGAGCCTGCTCCGGCCCAATCACACTCCTTCTGTTTGATGAAGGATGCCCAAGTTTATGGCTTGGTAGGTCGGATAACACCCAGTTCGTGGTGTGCATCTCAGGTTCCATCGTAACTTAGTGATCCACAGTCAAGCATTCGGACTCTACTAAGGCCATGTAATAGGCCAAGAGCTGTTTCTCAAAAGTAGAGTAGTTACCTATGGAGGATGGCAGGGCTTTGTTCCAAAATCCTAAAGACCTGTCTGTTAATCACCTATAGGGGACTGCCGAAGCCTCCAAACAGCATCCCTATCTGCCACTGAAACTTCAAGTACCATTGGATCTACTGAATCCTATGGCCCAAGTGGCAGAGCAACTTGCACAGCGTGTGAGACCAGTTACAGAGCCTTCTCCTGTCCTAATTACTGCTCAAAACTAGCATCTTTTTGGGTCAATTGGTAAGTGAGCCAGAGTAGTACACCCAAGTGAGGACTGTGTTGTCTCCAAAATCTAAAGAGGATCTCTTAATTCTAGGAGAGGCCAAATGCAGCATCTTATCCTTCACCTTAGAAGAGCTATCTTGATATGCCCCACACCAACTGGACCCCTAGAAATTTCACTGAGGTCGAAGGTCCCTGAATTTTTGTTGGATTTATTTCCCACCCTCTGACACACAAATGTCTTACCAATAAGTCTACAGTTGTTGCTACTTATCAGCATAATGTCATCCAATCAGCATAATGTCATCAATATAATGGGCAAGTGTGATGTCTTGTGGAAGGAAAGGCTATCACATTCATTCAAACTTAAATGTGACATAGGGCTGGAGAGCTAATATACACCTGAGATAGCACTGGAAAGGTGTATTGATGCCCTTGCTAGCTGAAAGCAAACTGCTTCTGGTGGTCTTATTGACAGTGATGGAGGAAAAAATCATTTGAAAGATAAATAGCTGCATATCAGGTATGAGGGGATGGATTAATTTGTTCAAACAATAAAACCAGAACTTGGGATAGCAGCTGCCACTGGACACACCATGTGTTTAAGCTTGTTATGATCCACTGTCATTCTTCAAGATGCATCTGTCTTCTGTACAGGTCAAATAGGCAAATTGATTGGGGGTGTGGAGGGAATCACTACTCCTGTATCCTTCAAGACCTAATGGTGGCACTAATCAGTGTTATCCCTCTCAGAATGCAGTATTGCTTTTGGTTTAATATGTAGGTAAAGACAGTTCTAAGGGCTTCCAATTGGCCTTTACCAGCATAATAGCTCTCACTCCACAGTTCAGGGAACTAATATGGGGTTTCTGTCAGCAGTTGGTATCTACTCTAATTATGCATTCAGGAACTGGAGAGATAATCACAGAATGGGTTTGGGAATCCACTGGACCCACTATGATATGGACCTGAACTGATAACTTGACTTCCACAGGTTCCTACTCTGACAGGTGGGCCACAGTGATGTTTTGGATCTCCTGGAATTAGTGTTGATCCACTGCCAGTGTCCATTAGTTCCCCAAAGGCCTAATTATTTCTTTTTCTCTAATATAGTTACCCTTGTAAAAGGCCATGTCCCTTTGGGGAAGGCTGGGGAAAAAGAGTAACAGTATAAAATTTTGGCAGTATACCAGGGTTCTTCCTCAAGAGGACCGAGCCTCCCCTTCATTCAATAGGCTCCGGGTCTGTAAACTGGCTGAAGTCTGAGAATTGATTGAGGAGCCATAACTCTTTGTTTTATAATTCAGGTTAGATTTCTGTTCACTTGACTTAGAACTGCTCATATAGATCAAATGAGAATTTAGTAGGCTTCCTATATTTTTTACTTCTAGAAACACCGTGATCAACTAGCCAATGCCAAAGATCTACTCGAGTCAGCCTATTCTGATTACTGCTTTGACTCTGCTGTCTGTCATGGTAACCATACCCACCTTATTTTTGGAGGTTGGGTGCCACCCTTGGTCCCTGACACCCCAGGATCCAATTACTCCCATTGCATTAAGTTTTCCAATTTAGTGACTATAGTTCCCACTTTAAGGTCTGGCCTACAGAGAAGAGCAACCACAGATCTTTTCAAGGATGCCAGGGATCCTCTCACAAATTTATTTTTTACTGTATTGGTGAAAGGCATGTCTTCTGGACCAACCCAGGGTGGGTGGGTGAGTAGGTCCTAAATGACAAACCCACTCCAAAATTCCAGTCTCCTTCAGGCTTTGAATCTCTTCCTCTAAATTTAACCAATGAAGGTCTAGCATTTATAATCAACTCACTGTGGACCAACTTTGGTTCACATTTCAGCCAGCCAACCAACCAAACAAATTGTTAGAGCCCTTTCTGCTTTTGCAAGCTACAATATTAAATGCAGAATCTCTGCTTAGTGAGCCCAAATTTATATTAGTCAATTCAGCCTGTTCCACCTTATGTTCTTTCCACTATTATTCCACACTTTTAGTATTGGTTCCAACACATCTTCACCAAATTTCTGTCTGTATAAATTAGAAAACTCAAGCAGTTCTTTTAGAATATAGTGTACCTCCTTATGGATCATACTCTGTGACCCATAAGGATCTGCTCAGACTTTAAGGGTCTGCTCAGACTTGAGTCTAGTTAAAGGTCTTAAAGCAAAGAGTGGGGGTGGGGTGGGTCTGGGGACAATCAGCATTGCCAGCATAGCATGGCAACTGCCTCAGAGGAGGCCATTAAAGTTTAATCAGGCAATGCAGTGTAATCCCCTCAGACAGGAGAGGAGAGACAACTACCAATGGGGCTGTGGAGAACTCTTCCACTGGTAAAAAGAATTTAGCAGCTCAATGTTCCCAGCTTCATCAGGGTCTTTCCACACATCTTCATTGCAATGGACAGGATACCCCTTTTCCCCAATTAATGCCCTCACTTTAACAGTAGACAGCCTATGATGCTGGGAGTTTGACTTGTGTTATAATTCAGCCAATTTCAGGCTGTGGTTCTGCATTTGATTTTCAGCAATTTCAGCTCTGTGGATATAGGAGATAAGGTTTTCCTTCAAGGCACACAGAGAAAATTTCAGGTCAATCATGCAGCCTTTGAGCTGGGAATTAGAATCCCTAAACTCATTCTTTTCTTTCCCTAATTTGTCTTTTGACAACAGGAGCAAACAGCCAATCTCATTATATTTAGTAGTTTGTAAAAATATTAGAAAGTATCACATACACAGTCACCCAGATCCTTGCTTGTTGTAAGTGTTGATTCAGAGTATCCAATGGTAATATTTTGAATATTTCTGTTGCCAAATCACTCTATAGACTCTCTTTACTAGCATGTGTTGACTTTTCTACATGGGTGATCAAAATAATAAATGTTCCATTTTCTTCTCTTCAAAATTCTCACTTCTCTTATTTTCTTATATTCATGGCCAGAATATTATTTTATTTATTAATTCTGTTGACTTTGTTACATAGGTGTTCAAAATAATCAAAGGTTTAACCTTTCTCTTCAAAATCCTCATAAAACACACTTTGTTTTTCTGTACAATGAAACACTTTCAGTTTAAAGAATAGCAATGATACTTCTTATTCCCGACCTTAAAGCAAATGTGTCTAGGGTTTCAATTAAATAAAATGTTTGTTATAGGTTTTTTTTCTTATATGATTTTTTTGTTATATGCTTATAACCAAATTTTTAAAATTTTCTGTATTTTTATTTGGGAAGTTTTTCTTAAATTATTATTATAATTTAACTATACTATGCTTAACTATATCAAAGGCTTGCAGATTTAATTCTTTTTTAAAAAATAACATTTGCTTTCTATGAGTATTATTTTCTTTATTTACATTGGGTTTTATATATTAGTTTTTAAGGAATTATTACAAAGGCATTTGTCCTTGTAAAAGTTTTATTTGTAAGAGTTTTTCATATTTACCCCCATTCATTTAAGCATATGCCAAATTTGTTCTAAATAAATTATTGGTTTTTATTTCACTTCTGTTGAAATGGCAAAAGACCAGTTTGTTTCAGACTTTGTCTTTTGTGAATAAGCCTGCCAGACTTTATTTCAGTCAAACAGAGTATTTTCTGCTATTTGAATAAAGAGTAATCAATAATTTAAATGCGACTTACTTTATTTTATTTTATTTTTCCTTTTTGTCTTTTTTCATGACCAGTAACGGGATCGCAACCCTTGGTGTCGCGCCTGCACCACGCTCAACCAGTGAGCGGACCGGTCTCTATATGGAATCTGAACCACCACCCCACCCCCCCGCGCTCCCAAGCGCTGCACTCTACTGAGTGCGCCACTGGGCCAGCCCTAAATGCAACTTACTTTAGAATAAACTATAAATTGCAACTAATGAATTTTCATTTGTTAAAAATTCAACTGGTGGCTTTTAAATCTTTTAAAATAAAGCTTATCATGAAAACTGCATTTTTCCTTTGGTGAAAGGGCCTTCACCAATCCCTAGGCAGATTTTGCTGATATGGATAATCCCTTCTACAGTGTTCTTCAACATTTATTAAAGACTTGAGCTGGATGGTTTTCTTGAAAGCAACAGACTCACCTATTAGTAGGTTGGATTTATTTGACTCATTTTATTATTATTTTAAAAATCTTCCCAGAAAATTATTTTATTGCCTTAGAGTTTTTTATTTAAG
This sequence comes from Galeopterus variegatus, assembly GCF_000696425.1. Lineage (NCBI taxonomy): Eukaryota > Metazoa > Chordata > Mammalia > Dermoptera > Cynocephalidae > Galeopterus > Galeopterus variegatus. Next base: position 127,720 of record NW_007731745.1, read on the forward strand.
AGGAAGAGAGAAACAAACAAAAAGAATTTGGTCAATTTAAGTCTCCCTGCTGTGAAGCACATAAAAATGACTAGATGCCAGTTTATGCAATTGTTCTTTTCACAACACGTCTGGTCTGTTTAGAGCACACAAAAGAACCACCTCTCCATTCCCTGAAAAAGGAATCCTTCGTGAATATAGTAACTAATTTAAGTACTATAATACAGCTTCATTGTTCATCTGAAATACATGTTCTTCCAAACTTGCCCCTTTTTCAATGAGTAAAAGAGATTATCTTGACAATAAAAGCTTACTGTATAAGTCTGTTTTCTGTTGCTTGTAACAGAATACCTGGAATTGGATAATTTATAAGAAAAGAAACATTTCATATAGTTTTGGAGGCTGATAAATCCGAGGTTGAGGGGGCACATCTGGTGAAAGCGTTCTTCCTGGTGGGGACTCTCTTCAGAGTCCCAAAGTGGCTCAGGGTATCACATGGCAGGAGGGCTGAATGTATTAATGTGCTAGTGCCATTCCTGTGATAACCTATTCATTTACTAATATATTAATCCACGAATAGATTAATCTATTTATAAGGACAGAGCCCTCATAATCCAATCACCTCCTGAAGGTTCATTTCTCAACACTGCTACTTTGGGGATTAAGCTTTTACATGAGCTTTGGAGGGGACATTTAGACCACTGCACTTATGACACAAAATTGGTAAATATTTGAATGTTTTTATTCTAAAACTTGAAAATTATTTCTTGGTGGATGGTTAGCCCACTTGATTAGAACGTGATGCTGGTAATACCAAGGTGCAGTCCAGGGTTCGATCCAGGAAACAAACAAACAACAACAACAAAAAAACCAACAAGAAGAAAATTATATCTTGACATAATTTTTAAATTATTGTTCATTTTAATTTCTCAAGAGCTCTTTACATGATAGTTAAGCTATTTTATACATTGAAAAGTAAGGCTGTGTAGATGTAATATGTGAACTTTGAGGAACTAAGTGTTCTAACTCGATAGAAAAAAGGAGGATCATATGTCCACAACTATATATCCTCTAAAAACTGATAACTTCCAAATGTATATTTGCATCTCTAATTGCACAACTGCACCCTGATATATTTACTCAATTTCACAGATATTTCAGACTTAAAATGTCTAATTCTGATTCCACCATTCTCCCCTTATCCCTCTCACCTGCTCTTCCCCCATCTGCCCTACTTCATTGATGACACCAACACTCATGCCATTTGTCAAGCCGCACCCTACAAAGGTATCCTTTATTCTTCCCGTTCTCTCACCCCTGTCTGCAAGTCCTGTTGATTCTGCCATGTGCACTGAGAACATCCTGGTTGCATTCACTTCATAACTCATCTTAACTATTGCAAAAATAAGTTTCCCTTCTTTTATTAACTCTCTACAACTGTGACCTTTTAAAAACCTAAAGCAGGTCATGTCAGCTCCTGTGTAAACTCTTCTAAAACCTTCTCATCACACGTTGAATGAAATCCAAGCTCTACACCATGGATCACCAGAAACGACACCTGCCTTTCCAATGTTGGCTTGCACCACTCCCTTCTCCGCTGATTAAGATCTGGCACAGAGTCTTCTTTCTGTTCCCGGAGTCCCTGGTATGTGCCTTCCTTAGGGCCTTGGCACTTCCCATTTCCTCTGCCTGGAATGTTCTTGCCCTGGATTTTCACAGCTGGCTGCATCTTATCATTCAGGCCTCCAGTCAGTTACCTTCTCCTCAGAGGGATCGTTTCTGACAATTTCATTTAAAATACTCCCATCACCGTCATGTTATACTTGTTTTCTGCACTGTTCTTATTGTTTTACAAAGTTATCTTGTTTATCCATTTCTTTACTTGTTTACTGTGCCTTTCTTATGTAAGCTTTAGGAGGAGAAGCATCTTATCCTTTTTGTTTCAGCATCCTTTTTGCTGCCTGAACAATTCCTAGCATGCAGATGGCCCTTAGTAAACGGAGGATGCTATACTGATGTTACGGACATAATATAAGACCATTATATGATGCTACATCCTTCTTCCCAAAAAAAGCTGAGAAAACCAGAGTGTGTGGGAGCCATCAAGGTGATGTTCTGTGGGTTTTTTTGTATCATAAGATTAGCTCTGATACCACAGTCACAATGAGTGTGCTGGGCCCAGGGCTCTGGGTTTTAATAAATGTGTTAGTTTGCTACGGCTGCTGTTAACAATGTACCACCAACTAGGTGGTTTAACAACAGAAATTTATTTTCTCACAGTCTGGAGGCTAGAAGTCTGAGATCAAGGTGTCATCAAGCTTGAATCTTTTGAGACTGTGAGGAAAAATCTGGTCCATGCTCTCTGCTAGCTCCTGGTGATTTGCTGGCACTCTTCGGTGTCTCTTGGCTGATCTCAGCCTTTGTATTCACATGGATATTCTCCCTGTGGTTGTGTCTGCCTTCAACTTTTCCTTTTTTTTATAAGGACACAACTCATATTGAATTAGGGGCCCATCTGCTCCAGTATAGCCTCATCTTAACTACCTACATCTGCAAAGACTCTAGTTACAAATAAGGTCGAATTCTGAGGTACTAGTATTCAACACATATAAATTTTAGGGAGATGTTAATATTCCTGGGAAGCAAGCAGATTTCTTCTGAAGAAAAGTTTTAGAACACGTGATGTAAGAAAATGAACCTACTTTAGTTTTATGAAAACATTGGGAGTATTATAGGTGCATTTCTTAAAACATGTTTGTGCTTTATAAATTCATACCGTGTGGTTTAAACATAACAAAAGGAGATTTTTTCTGCAGTAATTTTCAGGGTAAAAATGTTATTTTGCTCTCCTTCTCTTCAACTTTTTTGGGAGCTACAATGAATTCAGAGCTACTACCCTCATAAAATACACAGAAAAAGAGAGAATGCACGTATTAATCCCCACACACAAAAAAGCCTTTCATATCCCATAACTATAAATTAGTCTGATTAGTTTAGCAGATCCAAATGAACACAATAAGCCCTCCACACGAGTTGTAACTATCATTCAGCAAACTAGCCAAAGTCCTTTTCCACTTTCAATACAAAAAAAGGGAAAATGAAAAATAAGGCTATTTTGATGATGTACAGTCAGATATCTAATATTAATACTTAGGAATAATAGTGGGAATAGAAGACAGAGAGGCTGAGACAGTGATAGAAAACTGGGACCCAGGAATAAATAAAGTAAGAAAGGATGGAATCCAAATAGTGACCAGATACGTGTCCTTAAGTATCTGCCAAGACCACTTTCCTGATGTGCTTTCTTCTGAGAATATCTCAATTTAGTCCAACGGTTTATCATTCTAATAACACTATATTCTAATAAATAGAATCTACAGATTTCTGAGAAGACATTCCTATAACACATAGCTAAGTAAGGAAAACAATACATCTTCAATTTCAGTCTGTCTTAAACAGGAATATTTTAATTTCATAATTGCACACATTTTAAATAGGAATACTGTATTTAGCAGTAATTTACCAGGGTAGGCTAACTACTATTGCAAATAATTATTCCTAAATCTCGGTTAAACATAAGAAATGTTTCTTTATTGGTTACATTACATCAAATGTGGATCAGCCAAAGCCATGCAGTTATTCAGGGGCCAGGATCTTGTTGACCTGGTAGCCTCCCCATCCTCTAAGTCCTCGGAGTCCTCTGCAGCTGAGGCAAACGGGTGAGCAAAAGTATCACCCAGGCTGTGTTTGTAAGTTGGGCTTTGGAGTGATAAACATCACCCTACTCTCATTCACAGACCACAACTCAGTCACCTGCTTCCACCTCACTGTAAGGCTGCAATCTAAGGTCTACCTCTTATCCTAGGGAGAAAAAGAAAAAGAAGTTTAGCAGCCATCACAGTATCCCTGCCACACATTGAAATAACAGAAATGTTATATCTGTCGTCATTGCAATAGGTGGGAGATTAGATAGATAGATAGATGTACACACAGAAAGTGTGCATGGAGAGGTTCTTAATACATGAACATCATAAGTGAAATTACAAATAGGATGTTTGCCAAGCTAACAAATTTTTTCAGGTAGTTCAGAAATATTTATGCGCATACAAAAATGTACTGAAAAATGTGAAAGATCCTTACCGTTGCTTAAGTTCATTCTTTGATCTGTCTTTTTACTTGAAAATAATACAGATATTGGGGGGGGGGCAATAATTGATAACGCAGGCTTCTAGTTATTTCAGATAAGGCTCTTCTCCAATTTGACCTATTAGTGAAGTTATGTTAGCCTGGGATGTATTGAGATGGTGAAAATCTAGGATGTGCTAATGCTAAGAGCACATATATTGGCACTAGTAAGTAGTTCACCCTACATTTTTCCTTTTTACAACCCTTGTAATTAAGTAAGATGTACATTGTTTTTTGGGGGGAAATATTTTTGTTAATGTCACTGTGTTTTTCTCGGCTTGTGTCAGTGAAAAATAATAGGAACATTATAGCTTATCTAAATGCTGTTTAAAGAAATGAAAAGATCAGAAAAGCTATCCTATGCTAAGGCCTGTTATTATTTCTTGAAAGTCAACAGTAATGCTGGGCCCCTGGAATAAAGGAGTCTTGCAAGATTTTTACTGAAACAGGCATTTACATGCAGAAATATGTTGCCATGTGTATTCTAGGCATACAGTCCCTATTCCACCTTGACCATGGCCAATTACCAATAGAAAAGTAGCAGAACGGAAGTCTTACCACTTTTCTTGGGAGTGTCATGCCCCTCTAAGGCATTGCTAGAGAAATTACAGTGCCATAATGAGACTCATAATTCATGTCAGCCCCAAGTCTTTTCATTCATTTATAAATGTTTTAGAGGCCTATGATTCATAATGCCATGAGCTGGTTTTCTTTCAGAACCGTCATGCTCCCATTAATACCAACCATTCATACTTCTTGTCAAGAGATAAGCCCTGCAGTAATATATCATAAAGTTTAGTGCTCTCCTTTAATTTTTATAGTCAAAATTTTTTCTAGGTACTGAGTCAGTGCAAAAGAACAGTTGTTAGAAAAATATTGAGTCTCTAGAAAGAAATCAAGAAATCAAGGGAAGATTTCCACACCATCTAAGATGCCATTTTAGAGATATTCTCCATTATTAATATGAAGCACATTTTCTTTATACATGAGAACTGTTATGCCCTAGGAAATGTATAAACTTTAATGTTTAATTGAAATGAAATTAAGATGGAACTCTCCATCTAAACTACATGGCTTAGAACACAGAGTTTTTGTGCATCAGTCTTATTTTTGTATTTTATCTCCATTGTAATAAATAGTGATGTTTACAAGGCCTTTGCATTTTTTTAAACTTCACTCAACAATGTGTTTTTCTAGTTAATTAAAAAGATTAAACATTATTCTATTAAGCAAAACAATTAAAGCCATTCTTAAGATCAATTGATGTTACATAACATGAAATATATGTTGTCAAAGTGCAGGCAACCCATTCATTTATCTCTATGGCATTGTCCTTCACCGGCACTATCTTTTCAAAGCCCATTTGCTGTTCTACTTGGCAAGTCTAATTTGTTATCACCTGAATCACAATATAGCACAGCAGTGTGGCACTGCAGACATGGTCTCCCGTTCTATTCCATTCAAAAAAATTTATTGGACCTACCTATTGTTGAAAGGTCCATTGAAGGCTCTATCCTCTTCTAATTCCAGAGCAGATTCAGACTCAAGCAGAAAGTTACCAACAGCTGTAGAGTCCCCATACAACAAGGTCTACAATTAGGCTCCTCTTCCAGATCTAGAATCCTATTACCTAAAGAGAACTGCTATAGGGTTTTGATCATGGCCTTCCTGCTGCCTTGTGTTGTTAAAAGGGAGTCTGGTTCCTCTTCCTGAGTTTTAATCCATTACCTCACTCTGAACATTGGCTTCACATCTGAAGATTCTTCTGCCTCAGACTTTCTCCATGATATGGAACCTTATGGCAGACCCCAGCTCCAAAACTGCAGTTTTGCTGCTGATGGACAGATTTTCTAATGGAGAACAACTCTCTTGTGAGTCCAGCATTGGTTACTAACTGGATACTCAACCACTGATTTGAGGTGATGATGTCAGGCTAATTTCTTCTGAGACACAGAATAAGTGAGTCTGTGGTTTCCTAATCAACTGTCTTTGGCCATGTGATTAAGCAAGAAGACATTATTTTGTGAACTTTGTGTTTTTCTCCTTCAATATGAGTGAAATTATTTAAAAATTGTACTAAGTGTTTTGGGTACAGGAGAGAAGAGGGTGAAACTGAAAAAAATATATCTGGTTTCACCATGGCATCAGGAAAAGACAATAGTGGGAAAAGAATAGCAGATGGGAAAAGCATGGATTAGAAAGCAAATAGGAAGCAAATTAGAAGTTTGTTTTAGTACCTCTAAATTATCTTCAGTCAATTCTATTTTTTTTCTTAAAAACAGAGCAAGTAATTAAGAATTTTTTTTAAAAAACCTGACTCAGAGAAAATATGCTAACAAGCAACTTAAGAGATATATAATGCTTAAGATTAGAGTACAGCCTTTACTCTAATTTTATTCACCTTATGAGTTCACATTTTAGGCTAAGCAATAATGCCTTAAATTCATCCCAACTCTGTTACCATAGTCCACCAATTTAATTTATTTCAGCAGATATCTATTGAGCAGCTACTATAATAAGTAAATGATTGAAGACTTCAGATATTCCAGGAAATTTTCTAAGCATTTTGTATATATTAATCACTTTCCTCAATAATCTCCATGAAGTATTATCATTATTCCCATTTTACATATGAGATATCTTAGGTACAATAAAGTTAAAGAACTTGCCTAAGTCTATACATTTATTATGTGATAGTGTCAGGATTCAAACCCAGGCAGTTTGTCCACACTTAACACTATAGCCATGTACATGTCACATATGTACATACTAGAAGTTGTCTCAATGGTTCTAATACTGACAATCAATGATTAAAGAAACAGAGTATACGCACTGTGCAACATATGCAAACATGTCCTTATAAATACATGAAGCACAGCTGCTTTGCTTGCAGAACTTTTGCAATTCTGGCAAATAAGGCAAATTTGCATTTCGCATTTCATGGTAGTTTTCATTCGTTTTACTCTTCAAACCAGCTCTCTTTCTTGTTATAATAGGGAATGATAAATATATCATACTATTTAGCAGTTTTTAAAAAGTGTGTTCCATGGAACATTTGTCTCCAAATCAAATATTCAGATTCTAGGTTTCCACTCCAAACCTTCTGCAAGAGAATCTGGGGAGGAACCTAGGAATCTGCATTTTTACAAGTTACTGTCATATCTAATGCTTCTAGAGTTTGATTTAGAAACTGCAGAGCTTCCTGGCCAGCTTTCAATTTATCACTTCTGCCTGCTCCAATTTAGACTAATTAGATAGAATATATTAACTTTCCACTCTCTAGTCCTATTATCTGTCCAAGAAATACAACCTCTTTTAAGTGGCTTCCAAACAGTTCTTACAGCCTGATCTCTGCTATCTAGATCACAAAGTAAAATAAACTCACAAGCTTCTATTCAATCCAAGATTATCCAGTCCCTAATAAATAAAAATATTTCCCTCACTGCCTCAGCAGATATATCATTTATAGTTTCCTCCTTCAAGCATTTTTTAAATGCTTAATTTACCTTGAATCAATTCTTGGCTAAGCACCTACTATAAATATTTTATAGCCTGCTTTCTGCATTTGTCTTAAATCTAGATTTTCCCCCCTAGTGATTCTTCCTAGGGAAACTCTTTAAAATTTTTTGAAATGTTTAAAGCATTTTAAGCAGAATAGTTTCCCCAAATTTATTGCCTCGCATTGTATATTTACCCTACCAAAGTAATTTCATTCTCACTCAGGCAAAGAGTTAAAGCTAACTCTGAAGTCAGAGAATGTTATGACTAACAGGGTGCCAGACTATAGCCAGCTTAAGTTTCTCAAAGCAAGCCTTGTTATACATGGTCCATTTGACATAGGTAATAAGTGATGAATGCTAGGATTTCAAACAACTGCTGTGGGGTCAACTGAAGCAGATGTTACAAGTAGAAATATGAAAAGTTACACTGCAAGGACATACTGAGAGACAATTATAAATGATGTAGATTATTTGTGATCTGCCAAGAAAGATCAGAAGAGGAACAGATCTTCCTAGTAGTATTTGCAATTAACATAGCTAATTCCGAAAAGGAGCATTGCTCAAAATCTGAAGCATGACTAAATAAAAAATAGAACTGAGCATGGGGCACCGTTCTTACAATTATTTAGAAAAGAGCACAATATGAGAATATATTTTGCAAGCTGTAAAGCCTGGAAAGGCCTTATTATTATTATTATATTGAAAGAACAAGTAGTCAAATATCGGCCTTTTACTTCCATATTGGTCACAGTTCTAATTTCAAGAAATTGTTTTATACCTTTAATTGCATTGAAACATTATAGTTACAAACATTGATTAAAATAGGGTGATGTTATCTGGCACACTTGGAATTCTTTTAGTTAGTGTTTGGAAAGATGGGTAATGAGCTTTAACCTATAGATATGGTGCTGCAAGAGACTTTCTATTGGGTTAGGGGAGAGCGTTTCTTTCAAAGGCTTTACCTCTTACATCAGTGGTAAATGTAAATTGTGTTGTATCAACTTGAAAAATATTTCACCATTACGTCATTAATATTAAGCCTAGAGGCTTGTGACAGTCACTTAACAATTCCATCTCCTATATCTGAGTAAGTGAAGTATTTTTGTCTACACCTAGAAATATCATTAATTATATTTAGTTAAATTCAATCAATGTGAAATATTCTTGTTAATAAAATTAATTATCTGGGTTGAAGGAGTATACAAGGTGCATATTTATTATAACCTACAATTTTGAAACCAATGACTGCCATTAAAAATTTTATTGTCTGAGAGAAGATGCAAATAAATAAAATGTTAAATGAAAAAGTGGACATTATGATTGATACAATAGAAATACAAAGGGTCCTAAGAGACTACTATGAACAACTATACACTAACAAATTAGATAACCTAAAAAAATGGATACATTCCTAGACATACCCAACCTACCAAGATTGGATCATGAAGAAATAGAAAATCTAAAAGACCTATAAGTGAGGAGAAAGAACTAGGAATAAAATGGCTCACATTAAAGAAAAGCCCAGTACCTGATGGCCTCACTGCTGACTTGTACCAAATAATTGAAAAAGAACTGATACCAATCCTTTTCAAACTCTTCAAAAAGAATTGAAGAGGAAAGAATACTTCCAAACATTGTATGAGGCCAGCATTATCCTAATACTAAAGCCAGATATGGACACTACAAAAAAGAAAGAAAATTACAACACAATATGAACAATAAACATAGATTCAAAAATCCTCAACAAAATACTAATAATATTGATTTGGTCATCACATACTGTACACAAATACTGATAGTCAACTCCATACCCGACAAATATGCATAATCAATTATGTTTCAATAAATACATAAGTACATAAATAAATAACACTCTACAAATTAGGTACAGGGGGAATGAACCTCAACACAATAAAGCCCATATATTACAAACACACAGCCTAATGAAGAAAAGTTGAAAACTTTTCCTTTAAGATCAAGAACAAAACAAGAATACCTACTTCTTTTTTTTTTTTTTCCTTTTTGTCTTTTTTTACTGACCGGTAACGGGATTGCAACCCTCGGTGTCGCGCCCACACCCGTACCGAGGACCGGCAACGGGATTGCAACCCTCGACGCCGCGTCCACACCGCGCCCAGCCAGTGAGCAGGAACCGGTCTCCACATGGGACCCGAACCCTTGGCGGGAGCGCTGCCGCTCTCCCAAGCGGCACACTCTCCAGTGCGCCACGGGGCCGGCCCAAGAATACCTACTTCTAACAATTCTATTCAACACAGTTCCAGAAGTTCTAGCCCATGCAATCAGGCAAGAGAGAGAAATAAAAGGAATTCAAATTGGAAAGGAAGAAGTTAAATCGTCTGTTTGAAGATGACATGATCTTATATACAGAAACCTTTAAAGAAGCCACCAAAAAAAAAAAACCCGTTAGAACTAGTAAGCAAGTTCAATAAAGTTACAGAATACAAAATCAACATACAAAAATCAGTAGCATTTCTGTACACTAGCAGCAAATTATCTGAAAAAAAAATCAAGGAAACAATTCTATTTATAATAGCTACAAAAAAAATTTAGGAATAAGTTTAACCAAGGAGGTAAAAGACCTGTACACTGAAAACTATAAATCATTTATGAAAGATTAGAGAAGACACAAATAAATGGAAAGATGACCCATGTTCATGAATTGGAAGAATTAATACTGTTGAAATGTCCATACTACCCAAAATGATCTACATATTCAAATGATCTACATGTTCATTCAAATCCCTGTCAAAATGCCAATGACATTCTTCACCAAAATAGATTAAAAACAATTCTAAAATCTGTGTGGAACCACAAAAGAACCTGTATAGCCAAAACAATCTTCATCAAAAAGAACAAAACTGGAGGCATCACACTGCTTGACTTCAAAATATACTACAAAACTATAGTAATCAGAACAGCTTAGTACTGGCATAAAAACAGATACACATACCAATGGAACAGAATAGAGAGCCCAGAAATAAGTGCACACATTTGCATTTAGCTGATTTTTTTACAAACATTCTAATAACACACAATGGAAAAAATCGCAGTCTCTTTGATAAATGGTACTGGGAAAACTGGATATCTACACATAGAAAAACAAAATTAGACCCTTATATCATGCCATATATGAAAATCAACTCAAAATGCATTAAAGCCTTAAGCATAAAAACTGAAATTGTAAAACTGCTAGTAGAAAACATAAGGGAAAAACTCTATGATATTGGTTTGGACAATGATTTTTTGAATATGAACCCCCAAACACAAGCAACAAAAGCAAAACTAGACTAATGGGTTTTTATCAATCTTATCAGCTCCTGCAGAGCAAAGGAAGCAATCAATAGAGTGAAGAGACAACCTGATGAATGGAAGAAAATATTTTTGCAAACTGTACATCTAATAAGGAGTCAATATCCAAAATATATAAAGAACTCAAACAACTCAATAATGAGAAAACAGATAACCAGATTTAAAAATGGGCAAAGGACCTGAATAGATATTTTGCAAAAAAAAGACATAAATGGCCAGCTGTTATATGGAAAACTGTTCAAAAAGTCATTAGGAAAATGCAAATTAAAACCATATTGAGATATCACCTCAATCCTGTTAGAATAGATATTATCAAAAAGACAAAAAATAAAAAGTATTGGTGAGGATATGGAGAAAAGGAAATCCTTATACACTGTTGGTGGTAGTATGCATCAGTAGAGCCATTATAGAAAACAGTATAAAGATTCCTCAAGAAACTAAAAATAGAGCTACCATATGATCCAGCAATCCCACTACTGGATATAAAGTTGGCCTTTCATATACTAGGGAAATTGGTTCAGGACCCCGCATATACTAAAATTTGCAAATGCTCAAGACCCACAGTTGCCCCCATAGAACCCACAGATATGAAAAAAAGGCCCTCTATATACACAGGTTCCACATCCCACTAATACTGTATTTTTGATCTGGGATTGGTTAAGTCTGCAGGTGTGGAACCCCCATATAGCAGTTTAAACCCGTGTTTTTCAAGAGTCGAATATATGTATATCCCAAGGAAATAAAATCCATATGTTGAAGAGATATCTACACTCTCATGTTCATTGCAACATTATTAATAATAGCCAGGATATAGAATCAAGTACCCATCAATGAATGAATAAAAACTATGTGATATACATACACAATGGAGGACTATTTATTCACAAGAAAGAAGGTAATTCTGTCATGTGCATCAGTGTGGGTGAACCTGGAAGACATTATGTTAAGTGATATAAGCCAGATAACAGAAAGACACATACCAAGTGTTCTCACTTATATGTGGAATCTAAAAATGTTGAAGTAGAAGTACAGGGTAGAATGATAGTTACTAGGGGTTGGGGTGATTGAGGGGAAAGGGGTTGGGGAGATATTGATCAAAGGATACAAAATGTTATTTAGATAGGTGGAATAAGGTTAAGAAATCTATTGTGCAACATGGTGGATATAGTTAATAACAAAATATTATGTTCTTGAAAAATGCAAAATAAATAAATAAATAAAAATTGAAAAGCCAAACTCCTAGAAGCAAAGAGTAGAAATAAATGGTGGTTATCAGAGGCTGGGGGAGCAGCACTGGGGAAAGGGAGATACTGGTCAAAGGATACAAAGTTTCAATTAGACAGGAGCAATAAATTTTTGTGATTTATTGCATAGCACAGTGACCATAGTGAATAATATTCTATAGTATATTTCAAAATTGCTAAAAGAGAAGATTTTAAACATTTTCACCACACACACACACACACACACACACACACACACACACACACACACACAAAGTAAATAACTGAAGTGATGGATATGTTAATTAACCTGATTTAATCTTTCTACAATGACTAGATATATCAAAATATCACATTATACCCCATAAACATATACAATTATTATTTGCTAATTAAAAATTTTAAATGGTAGGCATTGCAAAACACTAAGTCATGAAGGTGGTTTGTGATGAAGCAATGGCTGATATACCAAGCGTCATTGAGTTCCCCAATATGTTTATGTCAGCTGTATTATTCATAATTACATGATTTAATTAAATATTACTTTAAAAAGATGAAAAACAGTTATTTCCTAGTAAATTTTGCATCTAGCCTTCAGAATTCACATTCTAAGTTCCAACTAACTGTTCCCTTATGGGCTCAAAAAGAGATACAATTCTGATCCAGATATTCAAACCCTTCCTTTCTGGTCAAGGCTACTTGCCTATTTTCTGACCCAAATCTTTGAAGTCATCAAGCTCATTCTTAGGGTCCTCTCTGGGACTTAGGCTTAAGTAGAACATTTCTGAGTTTCTAGTTGTCTGGGTCTTCTTTCAGAAGCCTCTAACTACCACCAATCACAATTTTACCATACACATTGTAGGAAAGTTTAAACTTCTCCTCTGGAGGTTCAGTAATTGAGTCTGATGAAATAAACTGACAATTAACAGGAGAAAAATAATTTTAATTATGTGCATGCACTCAGGAGCCTCATAGAAAAATATGAGACTTGAAAGTGGCGCCAGATGGTCAGAGTTCTTGTAACATAAGGAATAGGGACTTGAGGCTTTTGGGGGGAAGTTACAGCAGGACTGTGTGGTGAAAAAGGTTGTCTTATTATGTAGAAAAAATTTTTCAGGTAACAAAAGTTGTTTTGGAGCCTTCAGAAGAATAGGCAATTTGCCTGTCCGGGTGTGGTGATTAATCTTCCCTTTTTGTTTGATGAGATTCCTAGGTCGGAGGTTCAAGATAATTACATTCCTCTTGGAAGAACTTCCCACAGTCAGATAAGGAAACTTCAGAGAGAGCTCCTCCCTGTACTTGGGGTACAAACAAGGGAAAGTCAGAGAGACTTTGAATCTGAGGCAGCTTCAAGACCTTAGAACTTCCTTTAATTCAAAGTGCTCAGCTAAAGAACCATACTTTGGGGTATTGTTTTCTGAGCCCCAATAATATTGCACACACTGGATACTATTTTTATTTTATTTTATTTTATTTTTTTTTTGACTCAGAGTCCCAACTAGAATGACACCTGCTCAAATGCTTGGGTTATTTATTTTGTATAGCTCAGATCTTGACTCTCCACTTTCTTTTTGCTGAAGCTGTGATGGACTTCTCCCTGGTAGGGAAACCTAGGACTAGTCATAATTTATTTAGCAGAGAAGCTACTATCCTGAATGGTCAAAGATACCTGAGGGTTTTGTAATCAACACATTCCCTTAAAGTCATGTCCCAGTCTTTCTTCAAGCCAGTTTTACCAAATTAGATAACATCTCAGTTAAGTAATCTATATCACATTAATGGAACACGTTAAAGCAACTCACAATTTAGTTTTTTTAAATCACTAATTTATTTTTTCCTCTTTCCTTCTCTCTCCCTCCCTCTTCCCCTTCTTTCTCTCTCTCTCTTATATTTAGCATCTTATTTTCTAAATAGTATTAATGAATGAAATAGAATATTTATTCAAAGTTAGTGCCAGGAGCAAAAATGTTCCAAATAAATCTTCCAAAATGGTCCAGAGGAAGAGATTTTTTTCCCTCAGTTTATTTAAAGGCTAATACTGATGAGATTCTATGAAACATTAAAAATCATTGTGCTTTCCTCTCTGTACTTTGTGTACATTTCTTGTCAGTGATACATAACACGTTTTTTTCTTAATTCATGTTGGGAAAATTTTAATTTCAATAAAATCTCTCTTCTGTATGAATTTGAGCTAATTAGAAAAGCATGAAATTCTTTGTTAATGCATAGTAAACACAGAGATACTGGAGTATCAGTAGATGTGTAGAGCTTTGCACAGAAGGTAGGGCCTGACCCAAAGAGTAAAGAGTGCTTAGAGTTTGAATGAATGGATGAAGGAGAAAATAAGGAACAGTTTTCAGGAAGAAAACAGAAACGGTAATGATGGCAATGGAGTGCTGCCTATTCTTCCCCTCCAGAGTATCTGTGCTTGGAACATTTCCATAAATATATCAATAGTATCTTTCACCAGTGATTAAGATATATTTAAAAATCTGGCTAGATCAACTCTAAACATAATACCGTTAACTTACTCTTTAGGCTATTCACCTTCCAGTTATGTTTAATGTGTCAGTTTATGTTATGTTTAATCTGTTAACCCCAAATATAAGGGATTTAACACAATATGAATTTATTTTTTGCTCACATTGCAGGCCAATTCCCGTGTTTTTAGTTGACAAGTGCCTTCATCTTAAAATTTAGGAAATGGATCCTTCTGTCTGGTAACTTCGACATTCCCTCTGTCTGTTAGCAGGTAGGAGAAGAAAAAATACACCCACTTCTTCAACATCTTGGCTTGAAATTGATCATTCTGCTTTATTCCACAGGGAAGAACTGGCATATGTTCCTACTTAGAGGCAAAAGGAGCTTGGAAGTGTAGTTATTATTTGGGAAGCTGCTTCCCTACCACAACCTTAAACCGTGGAAGGAAAGCCCAAATTTTTATGGAAAATTAGCTGTCTCAGTCACACTTACCCAAAGTCTTAACTTTCCATAGATATACTTGAACTCCACTTTAGTTAAAACTTCAGTTCTTATTCTTAGATTGAGCATAAGTGTATGTTTAAGTACTGTAGAAAATTTAGAAGAGAATATTCAAGAATCCTTAGGGTTTATCTATTTCTTACAAAAGATACTTCAAACAAGTAAATAATGTTTGAAAGCACTTTATATTTCTGCTTTTCAGTCCCTTATCCTTAAGTTAATGTACAATGGTTTAACAACCAGTCTGTGACTTCTAATGTAAATTATTTGTTCTCTTATGATGCTCTTCATCTCAGAATAGGATATATGTTCCCAACTCATTAGCATTTCCCACTAAACTTCCCCAGTAGGTAAAGTCTCCACTGATTTCAGTGTAGTTGCCTGTGGATACCATACAGAATGGTCCCAGGGAAAAATGTATAGAATCTGAATTACTCTGCAAAGAAGTCCTAATTAGATTCTCCCTATTCATAGAAATAGATCCTTCATCAGTGACAACACAATGCAATTAGGGCAGGTTGCTTGTAACTTGCCATGGGTGCAGTCATCTGATACTAATGTTTCTTTGGGAAACACTTGAATAAACAATGTCCCATCATTTTTATGTGAGAATTGCTTGTCGTTAGGACTGCCATCCAATTCAATATCTAAGACTGAACTATGCCAGTCCCAATGGCCTTAGGTTTAATTCCAATTTCTTTCTTTTTTTTAAATTTAAAACTTTACTTTGTGACTTCCTGAAGTATATTTCACATATTTATTAAACCCTTTTTAACAGACCTCCTATTTATCTAAAACTGAACAGGATGATTTGTTCTATATAGAAATAACATATTAACAACAATTTTACTGGCATTGTATTTAGAGCTTACAAAACAGCTTTCAGCTTTTTCATCTAATATCTATAATAACTTTGTGAAGCTCAGAAAATGACTTGTCAACAGAAACACACTGGCCAATAGAACTGATTTTAAATTCAAGTCATAAACTCCCAAAAGTAAGCAGATTTTTCTGCTACATTATGATGCCCATTTAAGTTTCTTATAATGCATGAACCAGAAATAATTTGAAAGTCATGAAACTGAGTTATCAATAGCAAATGCTTAGAAAATCACTTTGAACCATACATATATAAAGCTTCATTCAAATATAAGACTTACATGTTATAAAGGATGGAGAGGATGGTTGGATGGAGAAAATAAGAAAGAACTATCCAGGAAGAGGAACTGAATTCCTGCATGAAATCAGGAATGAGAGGTCATGTGCAGAGATGGGGTCGAGTGGGCAAAGGGGAAGAAAACCATAAGAAAAGAGGCTAGATTAGGTTAGATGAAGGCCTAAGTCTGGAAAGCTTTGAAAGTTTGGCAGTGAAATTTAGACTTAACTAAAAAGGTGGTAGTAAACCAGTATGAGTTCCTGAGAAATAAATATCAGGAGTAAAGTGCTTTAAAGAAGGAGTACTTGGCCATTCACTTTGTGATAGCTTGAAAATGAAAAGGCCGAGGTCAGCCAGTTTGTTGCTGCCAGGTGGAGATGTGAAAAGGATTTAAACGCAGTGGCAATGGAGTAAATCCAAAGAGAGGCCAGGGCTCAGGACTACATTAGACATAAGGAGTAAATGAGAGTAAAGTGTTAAAGGCAGAGCCCCAATGTTTTAGCTAAGGGGCCTGAAGAGATTTAAGGGGTAACCTATTTTCAAAAATAATATTGAGGCAATCTAGGTACAATTGTCAAATTTCAACTTAGTGACATCAAAATAAATACCTTATTTCTAAACATAAGTGCTCTTCTGTTGATGACCTAATTCTAATCTATACAATTTTGATTTTATTCCCCAGTATTATAAATTTCTAAGATCCTGTGTATATTCAACTATAGAGCTACTTTATCTCTCAGGGATAATTCTTTTTCTCTCCTAACAGAAGTGGCTACTATGTTTAAAAATAAGTAAGCTATTACATGCCTTTGTAAAGCAAACCTGTAGGTTTCTCATATAGTGAAGCTATTCGTTCTGACCTTTAGCAAAACTTTCCAATTTATACACAAAGCAGCACTTTGGCTATTAGGCTTTGAAATAAACAGGCTTAAGACATTGTTCGTCAAAGCAGTTGGGTGTTTAGAAATATATAGACGACAAAGAATTTTAGCAATCATACTTTAGCCTCTCATTTTACAGAGTAGGAAGCTAAAACTCGGAAAATTTATCCAAAACATAGATCAAATTAGTAGCAGAAATTGGACAGGAATTCATATTTCTGATTCTGGATTTAGTGTTCTAGAATCTTCTACATGGAATATTATTGATAATAGATGCAAGAACTTGATGCCAGGAATGGTTCAAAGTGATTTTACATCTGTTACCTCATAAATACTGCCCAAGAGCCCAATGAATTAAGTACTACTGTAACACCTTCATTTTAAGGACAAACAAACATGACATGTACAGTTGGAGTAACTCACCCAGAAAAAGTTTGAATAACTCTCTCAATGTCACACACTAGTGAGGAACGAGGCTACAATTTGAACCTAGATAATCTGGTTCCCGAGGCTACGCCACTGTGCTGCCTCTCAAGTCCCGGTCCCAGTTCTACTGCTTCTGAGTGCTACTTGTATGTGTTCCTAAACATTAAGTACCATCTTCAAAACAGAGAGTAATGACTATACAGAAATGAAATAAACAAAACTCGGAATTATTTTCTGCCTCTTTGACAGAAGACGACCTTTAGTTTTGGGAAAGAGGGCCTTTGATCATTAAAAGCGTGTGATAGCAAGTGTGACAAGCTCCAGCCAGAGTAAGGGGTGGTAGGGCATTCGACCAGGAAAGACAATTGAAAAAAATTCCATTCTTATCCTGCTGTTTCTAGGACTAGGGAGAGAGTGGATACTGTGAAGGAGAGACTGGGCATTAGCAGGACTAAGAGCAGGACTCTAGTAGATGGCAAAGTTCTAACAAAGAGGCAGTGTTTCAATAATGAAGGGGGTCGACAACAGCACCAGGCACTGCAGGGAATTCAAATGAGAGCAGGATTGAAAAGTGGCTGTTGGATTTGGGAGTTAGGAGGCTGTTAGTGAATTTGTATAATTTATTCTTATTTATTTATTTTTTATTGTTTATGGGAAAGAACAATTTCAGTGGAACCCTCGCTTGCAGAGGGCCAAGGAATAAACATAAAGATGTAAATGTATGCTGAGCCACTTCAGGTTTATAAATATATAACAAAACTAAATTACATTTCAGAAAATTCAGTTTGGCAATATTGTGACAGACTGGGAATATTTATCTTAGATTTTAAAATTGTTTAATTCAATAAACTGCTACTTTTTAATAAGCATGGTTCACATATCAAAAAGTATAAAAGGTAAGTGGTAAAATGTTTTCTTCCCTTCCCTGTCTATCATCTGCACTGTTTCCATCTCTTCCTATGGGTAATCACTTTGACTAGTTTCCTTTTTACCTTTCAGAGATTATTTTTTAAATAAAGAAAGCACATATATGCCACTGCATGATAGACAGTAGTGTACTATATTATGGACTTGTCTTTTCTCCCCCACTAAATGTATCTTGAAGATCTTTCCATTTAATACATTAGAGTTTCCTTTTTTAATGTTTAGATGGTATTCCATTAGGGATATAATAAAATTCGTTTTACCACTTCTGTATCGATGAAAATTAGGTTGTTTACAAATGTTTGTTGTCACAAGCAGAACTGCAACATTTTACATGTGTATCTTTGTACATCAGTCTCTCAAATAAATTTCTACAAGTGGAATTGCTGATCTGAAAGATGAAAACTGTTGCAATATTTTTATACACTCCCGAAGTGCTACTTCTTGATATTGTACCAATTTCCTATCAATGTGTAAAAGCACCAGTTTTCTACATCCTCACCAAAGTTGTGTTATCAAATTTTGATCAGTTGGTTACATCTTCTGACTTTGAGTCTGGTGTTTTCACAATGCAGAATGTTTTTTTGTTTTATGTTTTACATAGATAAAATTATTAGGTTTCTTTTATGGTTTCTGGAATTTTTGTCATGATTACAAAGGTCATCCTTACTTTGAGGTTATGAAATAACTATTTTATAGTTTTAACAGTATTTTTAGTGTGGAGTATGCGTAAAGCAAATGTACTTCACAGGGTCTGGTTTTCCAAAGCCTTGCAGTTTCAAATATTGACCTTGCAAAGGACAGGAAATTTTCCCCAGGCTATATAGTCTTTGTTGTAACATAAAGAATTGTAACACAGCTAGGTTGCTGGCTCAAAGACAGGTTACTGATTGATATGTAAAGATACTGGGAAATTGCTGTAAGAAGAGAATGTTTGCTAAAATCAAGCTTTTGTTAGTGGATCAACTTAATTGCATTATAGAATGTCACCTTGCTTGTCTTACAGAATGTTACTAGCTTCTATTGTTAAACTTGTTAAACTATACTTGCAAAAGCCCCACCTATGTCCTCTTCCTGTAACTTTCTTGTCTGGAGAATAAATGTGGGAAGAGAACCCCAATTTGTGGTTAATTTCCCAAATGGAAGGAATGCCTCTATCTTGAGGGTTCCAGGAGATTAACCCCTTTTTGGGGCTTTTCACTGCTCAGAAGAGGTGAGCTTTGAGTAATCTTTGGTGGCTCCATCACCCAGTGGAAAAGGGGTGATAAATCCGTGGGAGGCAAAGCAACATTTTAGAATTTTTTGTGTTAAAATTTTTTATACTTTTGGAAATTATCTTGGTGTGTAGTGTCAGATGTGGACCCCATTTTATTTTTTGGAGATAGTACCCAGATGTCCTGACACCAGTGATTCAGTAGTCAATATTTTTCCCACTTACTTGAGATGCCTTTTTATCTTATATTAAATACACACACACACACACACACACATTTGTCTAATTACTTAAATTTCTATTCTATTCTATTCAACTTTCTGTATGGTCATGTTTGATACAGTGCTATTTTAATTACAAATCTTTATAGTATGATTTAACATCTTTCAAGAGTCTACCTCTTCATTATTCTTCTCTCACAAAGTTTTATAAACTATTCTTGTTTTTATATGTAAAATTTACCACCTTAGATCCTGCAATGTGAGACCCCTGG
The DNA here is from genome assembly GCF_000696425.1 of Galeopterus variegatus. NCBI lineage: Eukaryota > Metazoa > Chordata > Mammalia > Dermoptera > Cynocephalidae > Galeopterus > Galeopterus variegatus. Next base: position 148,012 of record NW_007731745.1, read on the forward strand.
GTCACTGTCACCACCACCAGACGGACCATGGACTTCCCAGCCTCAGAAATTATGACCGGTAAGGCGACGGGTCTGGAGCGGCCGTTCCAGGAGACAGTGCGACCCTGAGAAGTGTGCGCTGTGATACCAGAGTACTATTTGCATTTC
>NW_007731745.1:150121-150423 GCF_000696425.1 Galeopterus variegatus
AAAGAGAGAATCTTGAAAGCTGCGAGAGAGAAGCATCAAATCACCTATAAGGGAGCTCCAAGCAGGTTAACATCAGACTTCTCATCACAAACCCTAAAGGCTAGAAAGGAATGGGGTGATATATTCAAAATACTAAAAGACAAAGATTGCCAGCCAAGAAGACTCTACCCTGCAAGGCTGTCCTTCCGAAATGAAGGGCAAAAAGTATATTTCTCAGACAAAGAAAAACTGTGGGAGTTCCTCACCACATGACCGCCCTTACAAGTAATTCTCAAGGGAGTACTGGGATTGGATCCTGGAAG
>NW_007731746.1:0-48981 GCF_000696425.1 Galeopterus variegatus
CTTCAGCCTCAACCCTACTGACATATTAGGCCAGATAATTCTTTGTTGGGTGAGGGAGACATTCTATGTATTGTAGGGTGTTTAGAAACATCCCTGGCTTCTACCCACTAGATGCTTGTAGCACTTTCTTCCTGTTGCAACAACCAAAAATGTTTCCAGAATTGTTATATCTCCCGAGGAGCAAAACCTACACCCCCTACCTGCATCTTCTCCCTTACCTTCACCTCATCTTAAACAAACCTCCACCTCAGTAGGCGACTGAAGGCTGTGGCCTGCCTGGGTCCCCGGCAGCTGTTGTTTTCTTCTGCCCTAATGGAGCCTCAGCCCCACTGTGAGGCTCCAGTATTTTAAAGTTGCTCACTGTCTCCCCAGAGATGACTCAGACAACACCTCCCTTCTCTAACTCCAAACGAGGATTACATCTCTTTGCCCTTGCCCCTTTGAATTCTGTAATTTCTGGGGAAATTATCAGGAAAGTAATTCGCTGTTACTAGGATATTGAGATCACTTTTTTCCAAATGACGAAGAACATGTGGAAAGGGAAAAGCACACAGATAGCAGGTCAAAGGTAAAGTTAGGTCATTAATAATTGGATAATTCAATTGAATTTTGCCACAGATTGCCTGTATTATATTAGAGATCATAGAGTAATGAGGGGGGAAATCCTGTGTTCACCATTTACAAGCATTGTGATCCAGACCAACTCAACTTCCCTCAGCCTCAGCTTATCAACAGTACGGAGCAGATACAATGTACATGTCTCAGAAACCATGATTTTACAGAGCTATAGTGCTGAACAATCACAAATCTTGCTCTGTGTCATGAAGGAAAAGGCCAAATATTTAATATGCACCATTTCAGATTATAAAACACTTCAAAATGCTTCTGAAAAAATCACTTTTGTAGAATATTTGTTAACCTCGATGTGTTAACTGAGATGTTTTTCTATTTAATTCCCAATCTTTTCAATTTCTGGCGTGGGGGGAGGAGAAGTGGTAGACTAATGGGTACGAAGGTGTGCCATCTCCCCCAAGTGAATCACCGTGCAGTGTATGCATGTATTGAAACAACATGCTGTGCCCCATAAATATGTACAAGTAAATGGTAAAACTTAAAAAAAGATGTTAGATTCGTAAGTTTTGATATTTCTCTTATACAAGAAAAATTAATGTGGAAAACAATCTCTTTCTTTTGTTGTTTGTATGTGGAGAACTCTGTTTCAGTTCTTATTTGAGCCTCCAAATCTCCAACTGGAGAAAGAGACGACTCTCAAATTCAGATGTAAAACAGAAGAAGGTGACTTCCTGAAATACAAAAGGGGAGAGGAAAGAGGCAAAAGTTTAAATACTTTTCTCCTTGGGCTTGATTGGTAAAATAAGTTACCATGTTTTAAAATATTCTCTAAGTGGTAACGCCCTTGTAAAATAAAATTTGAAATTTTAAGTTACTCCAATATCAAGTAACAGATCACGATACTAGAGTGAAATTTGCTAACCCCTTTTTGTCAGGGAGCAGACAAGCTCTTCCGACATAGACCACATGGCTCCAGCTCACTAGCGTCCCCTGGCTATTTTCTCACTTGGACTCTGATAACTTTATCCCTGATGTAATGCAGCTTTCTTGACTTAAAAATCTCTATGCCTTTGTCCTCTCTCCCTCCTCTTTATATTCTGGTAAGACACTGTGTGTTTTGCAATTAGACTATGTTCATTTGGTATCTCCAGGAAGTGAGTTCTTACTGATAAGGAAATTTCAAGAACACATTAAATTTTAAAAGACATACTATTGATGAAAACCTTTGCAAACTATATCACACATTTTCATGCCTTAGTTAATAATGAATTGACAAAAATTTAAATGTTTTCTGCAAAGTAGTTAACCAGGAAGTGAGGTCTTACTGATAAGGAAATTTCAAGAACACATTAAATTTTAAAAGACATACTATTGATGAAAACCTTTGCAAACTATATCATATATTTTCATGCCTTAGTTAATAATGAATTGACAAAAATTTAAATGTTTTCTGCAAAGTAGTTAGGTGGAAATATAGAGTGATATCCCAGAATCTGAGTTTTACAGTATCAATTTGCTTTTATTTATTATTTCAACAAAGATTTATCAAGCAACCATTATATTTCATATACTGTCCTGTGTCTGTATATCATATTCCTCCTGATTGCCATGAGGATTGGGATTGCACAAAATTTTTAATATATAAAAAGCGAAGAATAGCCATTTTATTCTATATTAAACTTTTTAAACATATTCAGGATGCAAGAGACAGAAAATACAAAAAAAATAAAAACTCAGTCACAATGCACAAAAATTTGCCATATCTATGTGATATGTATTTGAGCCATTTTATTTCATTTTCTCAGTTCCAGTAACTCTTACCTTACCATGCAGACTCAAACACACATGCAAAACAGAAGAAAGTGAAAAATATGCATGAGTCTGATCAAATAACTGTGGCAAAGATCAAGAACATCACTCTGGTGAGATGAAAAAAGCAATACCCTACTTTTTCAAGAAGAGACCATAGTTGATTAAATTTAATTACAAATGAGACTCTCTGCTTGTACTTCACACTCAGTTCTATGGGGAAGCAGAGAGCTAAGGCTACAGACGGTGATGACAAGAGGAGCGGTCAGAATGACTGCCAAGGAGGCTGAGCAGCACAAAAGCCTGCTGATGGACGGCAGCAACAATTAACTGAAATACAACCACCGGTTACTGTGATACGCCATCTACCCTAAGTGAGTCATTGTGCAGCATATGCACGTCTTGAAGTGACACACTGTACCCCTCAAATGTGTACAAATAAATATGTACACACTGAACCCCACAAATATGTGTGAATAAATGTTAAAATATTTTGAATGACCAATAAAGGTAAAAAAATATCCTATTTTAACATGAACTTTGAAAAATTTCAAAGAACAACTGAGAAATCTTCAATAGTATTATAAAACCCAGTCAGAAAATAATTGGCCATTGATCACTGCATATTGGCGAGGGCACTGCATGTACCAAAGGCTGAGTAAAAAGAGCAGTCTGGGGAACAGAAAGTAATTCCACATGATTGGGGGAACAGTATGGTCAAAAGAGAGGCTAAAAGAGCTAAACAGGAACCAGCTCAGAAAGGTCTTGTAAGCATTCCTACAGAGAAGGCTTAAATAGAGGCATGGCATGATCAGACTTGCATTTCGAAGAGATGATGGGTAGAAGTGTGAAAGCAAAATGGAGAGGGTGAGCGAAGAGGCAGAAAGACAATACAAAAAAAAAATTCAGGAAATAGGGGCTGATGACTTGAATCAGGGTGCTGGCTTTGGGCATGGGAAGAGTGGGCAGGTTGCAGAGATATTTTGGAGGTCAAAGAGTTACAATCTGATGGTTGATTGGATGTGCTGATTAGAACATTTGAGAGATATGTCAAGAACAATGCCTTGCATGATATTTTCTTTGTATAACCAGGCAAGAGGTGGTGCCATTCCCAGAGATGGGGCAGCAAGGAAACAGGATTGGAGAAGAAATGAGGGAACATGCACACAGAGATGCCCAGGAACTGTACACAATGGTTTGGGGCTCTCTGGGGGAGAGATTTGTGCTGATGATAAATATGCAAAAACTATAGGATTTGAAACACTTTAGTATAAGCTACATTCCATCATATGTATTTGTTTTCTTTTCTAATTTTACTGCTCTTATGAAACTGCAGAGAAAGCACTTAAAATTCTAGCTTTTGTCTCTGGAATTCAGTTGGATCTGCATCAACTTGGAATATTGATCAGCATATTTGATTTGGAATGTCTACTTCCTACCTGGAACGTTAAAAAGCAGACCTGAAATATATAAAAATGTGTAGAACTTGTGGAACATGGCATCTAAGGCTTAAATTTAACTGTCATTTAACAGTTTTTTAACTAGAAATTGGTGTGTATGGTGTTGATATTTTGCATGTTGTGGAAAAGTTATTTTTAGGGACTTAGAATTTCTCACAGTTTTTTTCTTTAGTTGAGAAATAGGTTGCTGGTGGCTAAAACCTACATAATTGAGTTCACAAAGAAATAATTAAATGAAATTTTAAAAAAACCTTCATGTTCTCTAGGCAATTGAATGCTGCCAATGTGCTAAATCTTTGTCCATCAACTTATTAAATTATTGTTTTATGAATCTTCCATAGGACTATATCCAAATTGAATGCTTTGCCAATATCAATCCCCTACTGGTGGTTCTAACAAAGAATTCTCTTTCAGGGACAGGTCTTTTTCCTTGGGGAAGTAAATATAGTCAATGATTTACTGATAAATCCACCCAGTATATACATCTTCTCTGTCCCATATATCAATGTCATGGGCAACAGCTTGCTTTACTAAGTGATTCTGTAGCATCTTTTCAAAGACTATTTTGTTTAGTAATCAGATCAAAGTGCCAACATTAATACTTTTTAGCACTGTATGAATTGTTTTTATTATTAATAGCACAATTAGTTGAAGACACATTTATGGAATGGTTTCCACCACTGAAATTTTCTCCCACCATATTGGTCCACTTAAAAAAAATGTTAGCCTGTGTATCACTCATGGGCACTTGAGCAGAGATCATTGGCTACATACTGTATTTAAAACTGAAATGTTATCCTTATTACTAATTAGGAGAATTCTCATATTTGCAGCTCTTTCTGACAGTTTTTAATTTGGTGTTAATTATCTAGACAGTTTGGGAGACTAGATGGCCTTTCTGTTTCATGCTATTAAATGCATTGAATATTCTCTCCAAACCCTTGAAAATGTATTGTGAAACTAATGAGTGATAGCTTTGTGAAAATGTACATGGGGGTGAGTAGGAAATCATAAAGGAAAAGGGTCCCTTTGATGATGACTGACAGGTAATGACAGAGCTTTCCATCTTGGTTCAAAAAGGAGGTTTTACTGAGTGGGTAGTTCAATTTAATATCTTTGTAAGTTGATCCCGGAGAGGACTTTAGGAAGACAATGGGAAGGACACAGAATTTTCTTTTTTAAATAAAACAGTAAGACAAAGAAAAGTTTTTTAAAAAGGTATTTTAAAAACAAGTTATTGATTTTCTTCTTGTATTTGTGACGCAGGCATTTTAGCGAGTTCCATTTCAAACTGTGTCTCTGTAGAGGCGTGTTGTACTATGTACATAATCTTCAGTAAGGAATTCTACTTGCAGCATATTTTTCTTCAAAGGCTTTGCATTTCTGCATAAAAAGCTTATTAATTATTTGTAGCTGCTTGTCATCGTGTTCTGATAATAGAAGGCTGGTCAAGGATAATAATTACTACTTCACCTTTTTGGATCATATATATCCACTATTCCTGGTGCAATATTACCCAAAGCATCTCTCCTCTCCCTGTACACAGGACCAAAAGTGCAGGCACATCATTTATTGATAAGACAAAAAGAATGTAATGAAATTATCAATGTTCTTGAATTAATTATGAACATGATTAAGAAAGCTAAAATCTCAGGAGCCAGGATCTCATTACCCATTCAGTCTTAGGGATTGCTTTCATTCAGCCAGGCAAAAAGGCTTTGAGCAGCCCCACAATTGCCTTTCTCTCATTTATTTGTGCTAGAATTAAGGTTTATTTGTTTTCTGTTTTCTTCTTCTTCAGATTGTTTCTCTGTCTTTATCCATTTAACAAACCGTTTCCTCCTGTATCGCAGAAGGACGCACCTATAGGGCCTACATCTGTCTGCAGTCTGCATATCTGCCTCTTTTGAGTGCATTTCTCTCAACTCATTTTGCTGGAGCTCCTAAATATCTCTCAAGGTAAGTCTGAGAATGCAGCCAAAAAGTTCTTTCAGATTTATGTCTGCAGCTATACAACAGTTCTGTCTGAATCCCATTCAGCTAGGAGTCTTAATGACATCATTATTACGCTGTCTGTTCGGGGCTAGATTTTACTTGGAGGCTTCCCTGTATTGTTACTTATCTTCCTTTCTGTGTGAATGTATGAATAATACTTGTTTAGGGTGGGGGAAATAATTCAAAACTAAGGGGGAAATACATTTTTTTCTTCAAATCAGATTTCCAAGGTAGTATAAGCAATAAGCAAAAAGTAGGTCAATTTTAAATTTATATTTGGTGTACAGATATCCCAATAGCTATGGAATCACTACCTTCTCATCCTTGATGTTATAACTGCATTAAAGAGGACAACCATATTTGGGCTTATTTAAACATTTTTCAAGTGTTTCTTTTTTAAAGGCCTTCTGAATTTCTGGAATTATAATGTCCAATACAGAGAGATACTCAATTGGAATCCGTTAAAAAAAAAATGTCTTGGAATTGTCCTACTGGCACCTGACTAAACTGTGGGGGGTTTTTTTGGTTTTTTTTTTTTTTTGTAAAATTAACCAACAGTAGTTTGGCAACAAACTTTCTTGATATTTGGTAATGGATCATTTATAAACAAGGTTATTGGCAAAGCAACTAAAACACTGTCAGCATGCATTTTACAGTCAGAGACAGAATAATTACGAAGATCACACAGTTGGTTGTTATTTTGGTCTAAATATATTAATGGAAGGCTCCTATTCTGTGAGAGAATTAAGTCTTACAAAGATAAGACAGGGAAAAAGAACTATAGCTTTAGGCCATTGAATAAATACAGTATATGTAATACAGAACCCATTGATTTTGGTCTAAATATATTAATGGAAGGCTCCTATTCTGTGAGAGAATTAAGTCTTACAAAGATAAGACAGGAAAAAAGAACTATAGCTTTAGGCCATTGAATAAATACAGTATATGTAATACAGAACCCATTGATCCTGGTTTTCTTTAAAGTAGTGATATGGTAAGATTGCTAAAACATCCAGGAATCTGAATGTGTAAAATCATTAAAAAACCAAAGCATGCTGAAGTGGTAAGCGACAAAGTGATTTGATTATAGCACACAAAACATAAAAATGTCCATCTCTCAAATCTTAGGAACAACCTTGACATTTGAAGTTTTATTTTAAAATGTTGGTTAAATAATACAAGGGGAGAAGGCTGTTTAACTGTTTCTCAAAACCTGCAGCCTGTGGACACACTATTTAGATAATTATGTATGTTATATAAAAAATGTTTTATTTGTTTCATATTAACTAAATATCCAAGGCATCGAAATATATTGCTAGAGTATTATATGGTTTATGAACAATACAGTATCTTTTAATTTGGGGACACATTATACATTTGTGCCCTTGTATTTTTCCTGCTGTCTTTTAAAAATTCTATTAATTTAATAAGCAAAGGATTATTGATAAAACTTACTAAAATTAGAATTGCTAGGCATCGTTCTGCTTAGTCCTCTAACTAAATTAATTGAGATAGACAATTTAATTTGGAAGTGTTAAAAATGTGAGAAGACACTGAATATTGTTTTCCAGCATCAAACAAGAAAAGCAGTAAAAATAATTTTCTCACTTTCTGAGCCCAGAATGCCAGGGAATAAAGCGTGTTTCTTAAGTAGAAGCTCCTTGTACTTCATCTCATTCTGAGAAAAGGGAAATGCCTCTGAATTTCTTTTGATATTTCTTTCATATCCTATCAAAAAGGGAAAAATGAATCATAAAATATCCTGCATGCCATTTCTACATGAAAGAAATGAACAAAAGTCCCATGTGGCTCTCTCAAGGGGAAGCCCGTTATTGCGATTCTCTAGGTGGTCGCCACACTTCAGCAATTGGACAAGATCCGGTGAAACAGTTTGGAAGCTGAAAGAGACACAAATAGCAGAGGCCGAGGTGGAGGAGAAGGGAGTATGCATCTCTGGCAGAGAAGTTGGTAAAGAGTACTTTTCTTTTTAGTTTGTTGGTGTCTAAGTAACAATACACTTCCAAACAAAATACAGAAAAAAAAAATCAATTATTAGTGTCATAGCATGTGAGATGCAACGAATTAATAGAACCTTTAACAAATTTTTAAAAAGTAATTGCCTTAGTGAAAAATGTTTAAATGCTGATCTCAGAAAATTGGAAAGCATGCTCCTATTTACAAAGTAACTGCCAGAAGCATTGTGGTTTATATGTTGTCATCCATTTCTAGAGCAATAAAGTAAAATGACAACTCTGTGTGTCGTCACTAACTTTACAGAGTTTGAAAACTAACCATTGTATAACAGTAGAGAAGTTTGAATATTTATCCCATCGTTTGAAGATAACATTCTGTGAGAAAAAAACGGGGATGGTATTCAAAATCAAACATATCTGGTACCAGGTATTTTCTTTCTGCATTTATCGGACTTTGACACTTTACACTCCTGGTACTGAGGGAAAAGGTGAATGTATTCAAATCTAATTGATATTCAAATAAAACTTCAACCAAAAGTCAATATATAATATTAAATATTTAATACATGAATGCTGTTTCTGTTCATAGCCTGAATTAGTTTTGAAATCCAGAAAGTAGTAAGACCTCATATGTAGGTAGAATTGTACATATTCACAAAGACTTCTGTTTTAAAGAAGCGAAGTATGCTAGAAAATGCGTTAGTAGATGTTAGGAGATCTCAGTTCTGTCAGTATCTACCTGTGACCTTGAATAAGTTATTGAATCTCTCAAAGCCTCTGTAAAATTCCCTGTAAAATTAGTGGGGTAAATGGATAACATCTAAGCCCCTTTCACACACTAAAATTTATTATATTACATCTATGTTTGTGTGTGTGAATGAATATATATGTGTGTGTATACATATATATACATATATATGAGTATGTAATGAAGCCAGAAATCTATCTTTAGCATTTATTTATCCAAGTGTTAAATATTAGAGAACACTTTTCATTTAGAACATATGAAACTCCGATATCGTATGCCTGTATATTGCCAGTACTTTAATATGTAAAGTCCTTGCTAACTTCATTCCTGACATGCAGAACTTAATTTGCTCTTAAACATCCTTCCATCGCATTTATGCTGATCTGTGCCTATAAGCTGTAGGACTTGCTTTTCAGCAAATACGTCTTTAACAAAATTCCCCAAGTGTAGAAAGAGAAAGTTGTTTCATCTTCACATTCCTCACAGCAAGTTGTTGGGTCTTTGCAAATTGCTAATAGGCTCATTACACTCCTGCTATGTGCATCTACTGAGCAGCCTGATCTTACCTATCAATTGTTTTGAAGGAAATTCTCAATGTGTTAAATTTATCTTTTTAATTTTTTGAAGACAGGGGGACCTATTATAGTTAACGTTTCGTTTATTCTTCATTTTGCAGGCTTTGTGCCTGTTTATACTCCAGATTGTTTTTCCCTTTTAGCCAGTGATACTCTATCTGCCAGAAAAATGTAACATACTTGTTCCAGTTATGTTACTGGGTACAATCCTCCCTTATACAGGAAATAAATTTATTATGAAGAACTCCCAGTTGAAGCCCTGGAAAACTTACACAGAGCTGTGCTGTGTCCAAAATGCTGTTTGGTAGGTTTTCCAAAGCACCCAGGTAACAGCTGGTGCAGGCCATGTGCCAGCTCCAACAGCCCATATGCTCTCTTTAGTGCAGTAATTATCTCAACACAAAACTCTGATAGCCTAGTCTACTGGGTCCAGTTTCCCTAGGTTAAATTGACTCAGTGGCTTTGTTAGTAAGTTCCTCTGGCACAGTAAGAACTTCATCAAGAGTGTAAGTATTGGGCTAGGCTTCAAAGACCGATATGACTGCTACTTTCAAGACAGGTGGCTTATTAACCCTAAGAGATTCTAGGTGGCAGTTCATTAGGCTGTCACCCAGCAGCAGCAATCTAGTTAAAGGTCTGTCATTGTTTCTACCAGATATCCAGCTTACGGTGGAGGTTAATTCATCTGTGTTGGTAACAGGCTAAAAGTAACTTCTGTATTTCATTTCTAAGACAGTCACAAGGATTCTTCTACATTTCGGTGGTGGAGGAGGGTGGGGTGGAAGGGTTGGAGTGAGGGGCTGTAGGATGAGGAAGGAGATGAAGAAAAGTGAGCAGAATCAAAATGCACATAGGCTTTTTAATTTAGAGCATCGCAGAGAAAATTTTGCTTTTTTTATGTTCTTGTGATATCTGAGGTGTTAATAGTCCCTCTGTGTGTGTCCAATTCACATGTTGGAGGGTTGGGGTCCATATTCATAAGCTCCTTCCTTCCTTTTCTTCTTCTTTCCCTCCCTCTGTCCCTTATTCCTTTCTTCCTTTCCATTTCTTTTCCCCCTTTTCTTCTTCCTTTCTTTTCTTCAGAGAAACATAAACATTCAAAGAAAGAGCATCGCAGAGAAAATTTTGCTTTTTATATGTTCTTGTGATCTCCGAGGTGTTAATAGTCCCTCTGTGTGTGTCCAATTCACATGTTGGAGGGTTGGGGTCCATATTCATAAGCTCCTTCCTTCCTTCTCTTCTTCTTTCCCTCCCTCTGTCCCTTATTCCTTTCTTCCTTTCTATTTCTTTTCCCCCTTTTCTTCTTCCTTTCTTTTCTTCAGAGAAACATAAACATTCAAAGAACCAGTTGCAATAAAACTCTGTATAGATGGAAACCTGCAGTTATAGTATAGACGAAGCTTCCCATAGACTGAGTAGCAATGATCTTGGAAGATGTTGCCTGGTATGGAATCACAGGATTCAGACACAGATGTTTGAAACTAAATGAAAGTGATATGATATTGTCATTTCAGCTTCTTTTCTGTCTTCTGTTCTTTGAGAATGTGGCACAGACCTTGAATGATGACTGTGTCTGTCCTGACATGATTTACGTTAGGCACAAGTTGAAAGCTCACTTCTGGTCTATTCATAAGATGATGCCAAGCCCATAATCTTAGCAAGAAAGCTGAGCTACTAGATCTTTTGGCCAAGATGAACTTTCACTGTACTAATATTGTCTACTAAGATTATGGAGCAGCAAGAATGGCCACTTCTCCAATGGACCTTCTGTGGGGTAGTTTCAGATACCCCTGAAAGGAGGGGTGGCATTCTGCCCTATTTTAATCACTAAATGGCATTAAATAATTAGATTATCTCAATTATCCCTAAACATAAAGTATTCAAGAAAGGGGTGTCTGCTTTGTCTGTATAGCTTTAATTTCTTGCTTTGAAATGGAATTCTGAGGTATAGAGAAATGTACCAAAATAAATAGAATGTAAGTTTCAAGAGGGTCTGGGTCATATTTTATAATTCTATGCAATTCCATAGCACCATGAAATTCTGATCACCTGATTTCTTTCATTTTTTACCCCATACAGGCTAATCCTGTTAGTAAATATTTGCTAAATGAATGAATAAATGGATTGAAGTGGGCTTTTTTTTAAAAAAATGAAAATGACTCCAGCTATAAGTGGAAATGTACAATCTGGGGTTGGTAGTAGGGATGAGGGGCAATGTGGTCCTGCGTACTGGGTCATCCATGTGAATGGAGAGATCTGACTCTCTCATTGACAATTCCTGGTTTAAAGGGCCCAAGAGGAGCTCAGAATGCCCCATACCCTTTTCAATGACCAAAATCCAGGGGTAGGAACATGACTAAGACTGATTTATTTCAAGTTGAATTCTAGGTTGAAATTGGTTCACTAGTGATATAAAGCCATTGTTGCATTATTGTGTTTTCAATTTAATAAAGCAAATCATAACCCCACAGAGCTTCTATAGAAAGCTAGATCTGCTGGTTCATAAAAACCCAAACACGGATCTTTGTTATTTAGTTTTCAACTACAGGTAGTTATACTTCTAAAGTCATTATTTATATGTTGTCAGGAGTACTCACCAAATTTATTGACTTGTACATTATTCTTTGCAAATAAGTTCTGGCTGCTCTCTGCATATTATAATTAAAACGACAGGGACTTTAATCATTTATGAAATTTTAAACTACATACTGAATATAAATGTATCATTCAATGTGATAGAATGAATTAAATTCATCACTGTCAAATAACTGTATAAAAGATGAAATATCTCTCATCCCACATCATTAACTTATATATATATAAAAGAGCCAGATTTGCAAGCATTGTAGTAATACTTTTATGGTCTTTTAAGGACACTTTGAAAACTAAAACATTTGGCATATACGAGAAAAGTGCTTTTGACCAAAAAATTGTTTTCTAATTTTATCTGGAAAAGCTCTAATTTAGTGATGGAGATTAACTTTTGCCTAGATAGAATCAAATAATAAAGATTAAAACTCTTCTCTATGAACACAGAACATTTTTTATCACCATAGTATAAATACTTGTACACAGATAAAATTAAATTTTGGCAATCAAAATCATTAGGGCAAAGATCCTTGCTGTAGGTTGAAAGGGTAATTTGGGACAGAAGGATAATTGAAATCTTTTTTGGGAGCAGGTAAGTAGCTGACATTTTATCAGTTCTCAATCTTATGTGCCTCTCTAAACACAATGTCAACATCTGGATTTCCAAGGGGAAAAAAAATGGATTTAGGAAACGATTCTGATAATGATTTTCATTTTCTAGTTTGCTATAATCAAGTGACTATTTTCAGCTGATAGCTGTACTTGTTAAATACTATAGAATTCAACTTAAAATAAGTTTTACTAGAGAATTTTACATCAAAACTTTTAAAAATATCAAAATCTCTACTTATAATTTTTTATTTCAGGAAAGTATGTGCTATAGGCTTTTTTACTCTCCCCCAAATCTTTTTAAGTTTTTTCAAGTTTCAATTATTGTATCTATGTTTCTTGATTTCCATCCCTTCTGGGGCAGGAAATTCATTAGTTCATTGATTCTTTCATCCACTGAATAAACTTCTATTGAGCCAGGCAAGGGGTTAGAGAAGGGGAAAGAGAGGGCTTCATTTGGGGACAGGATGAGAATGTGTCTCTCTCCTCTCAAGGACTCTAAAGGGGGTTACAGAAACTTTGATAAAATCTGAAGTAGTAATTTTGGGGAAAAAAGTGTAAATTAATTAAGGCACTTGAAACCATCTTTCCATATTTCAATTTGTTTAAATCCAGTCATAGTCATACAATTTCATTTAATTTCCCCAACCAAATGTAAGGAAACATAACATGAATGGAAGAAAATAGTCTGTTGTGGTATTCCAGGATAGACAATATATTTTCATATAAATTAAAATAGGAAGAAAATCTCAAGTCCAGACAAGATACGTTACTGTGGAAACCAAATCCATGAGTTTTCGTAATAATTAATGTTATCGTCAGTGATATCATTTTATCTTGTCACGAATTTTAGATTGCTTGTTTGAGGAATGTAGATAATGGTGTTTAATTCTTTCTATTCTCTGTCCCTTTGAGTTCTTGTTACATAACATCAAAAAACAAGAAAATTAATGCAATTTAAAATTTTATGTATTGTTGCATTAGCTTCATGATATGTGATTGACCAGTAGTTACTTGAAAAATATTTTTTAAAAGTAAGAATTATTTGGGGGCTAGGGACAGAGTGAGGAAGTATGTGTAAGACTTGGGTATGTATAGCAAAAATGCAAATTGCAGTTGATTAGCATACCCTGTCCTGACATAGCTTGTTAAATCTGACTAGCAACCGATGGAGCTTGGTTTTTATTTTAGGAGATTAACTGTACCTCTATTTTAATCAGCGAGTTTAATAACAACAAAACTACCAAAATGACTGTAGTCATTAAAAAAAAATTGCTGACACACAAAACCCAGAAACTGGAAACAATAATTTAAAGAAATATCTTGGATTAAAAAAATTAGTTGTAAAAGGTACTTTTATTCTAGTATGCTCTATTTTTCTCCCCAGTGCATGGGTTCCTATCTGTGAAATATATTCCATATGCATTTTCCCTGCCTTTAAAAATGGCATTACTCCTTCCTTTGTACTCTTTCTTGTTCATACTTTTTTTTATGTGTGTTTGTTTTTATGAAGCAGCACTTCCTCATTAGCCTGCTTTAGGAAATTATAATAGACAAGTTTCAATACTTACCCCATCATTAAGAACCCGATACAAAAATGCTCAGTCTGTTTGAAAGCAAGAAGCCTTGCTGATATGCTTCCCCAGGATTTCTAACAGGATACAGCTACATTACAGACCTGTAACTGTACATGGTGGTAGTTCAAAGCATGGCTTGACATAAAAAAGACGCAGGCATTTTTTAAGTGTCCCTTACTAACAGCTTTATGATAAGATTTTTTTATATATATTGAGAGATTTTATTAGGTTTGAAATATAATTTTCACAAAGTTGCCACAGAGTTGAGTAAAGTATATTCGCCAAACCCTTTATATTCTCCCACCCCCCACTTATCAGTGTTGTTTCAGAATAGAAGGTGAAACTGTATTCCTTGGTGTGCAGTTTAAAGTCAAGAGCAGCAATATTTAGCACATGCTTGGGCAACCTTGTTTGAAATCCATGCCGCCCCTCTCTGGTGTTCTGATGTGCCTTTAGGGGATGCTTGCCTGTTTGTAGTTTGTTTTCTTTTGTTTAAGGTTTCAGCTACTGCACTGACTAATGATTATATAGCAGTAAACTCTCGTCCCTGCTAAATTCAGTAGTGACGCCTCAAAAGCATTTTTCCCTTGTGTGACATAAAACAATAAAAGAACTAGACAAACCCCTTTTGAGGAAGAATAATCCTTTGTTTAAAGAAAAGAAAGGGCATCTCCTTGATGCCAGAGGGTGGAGAATTCAAATCAAAGGCTTAGCTAATTGATAAAAAATAAAACAACTGTTAATCTGAAAAATTTTTGCAGTTATTATTTGTTGAAAATTTTAGTAATATAACATTTTTATCTATGCATACCTCTTTCTAATACCAACTACACAATATTTATTTAACACATTATTACTTGATTGACATCTTCTGCTCTTGGATATTAAGTCTAAATAATGAGTTTGTTTCTTCAGAATGCTGATACTAGCATCATTTATCAATAGAATTTGGGCCAGACAGTTGTATTTTAGTTCTTTGAAGGTAACTAAATGTATCATTTCCCCCTGCATTTGTTCTTTAATAAGAATTAAAATAGTCCATTTTGAATATAACTTATATTTTACAAATTTGACTAAAAAATTAAAGCAACCGATAGATTTGCATAATGCATATTATTAGTCTTTAGATTTACCAATGCCAAGTCCAAAGAATTTAAACATGCTATTTAATTGTTCTCCCTGCAATTTTTTTTAATGAGACTTGTGGCCATGATTCCAAGTGATAAATTCTTCTTGATTTGCCTCCAGTTGTCATTTGCCAAACCTTAGGGAATGAAAGATTAGTTACGGTTGCAAAAGACTTATTATTTTAAATTATAGAATTTTTAATGTTTTTAACCCAATTAAGTAGAGAATGAAGAATCTATTGATATTGTTGTCTGTTTACTAGGGAAAAAAATCTTACAAATTTTCATTTAGCTGTAGATGATGTTCAATTTCTATCTTTAACTTAGAATAAGATTGCATTGTATTAGAGTTGACTCTGGTGCCTAAATGTCACATCACTAACAAGAAAATTGCCTTGTGATTTAAACAAAGATTTTGATCAATGAGCAGGGTTTCAGCCATCATCCAATTTTTAGTAGCATTTGTCTTATCACCCAAGTCTTTGAATAATGTAGGCAAGCTATAGAACACTATGCATAATCTCAGTCCTGTAGTGAAATTGATATGTGTATTCATAACTCAATTTTTTAATTTCAACTTACA
Source organism: Galeopterus variegatus (assembly GCF_000696425.1). Classification (NCBI taxonomy): domain Eukaryota; kingdom Metazoa; phylum Chordata; class Mammalia; order Dermoptera; family Cynocephalidae; genus Galeopterus; species Galeopterus variegatus. The sequence goes on from NW_007731746.1 coordinate 15,619, forward strand.
AAATTCCAAAGGAAAAAAAAAAGTTTCCTTGTTAAGTGTAAGTAATGAATGTAAGAGACCACAATCAGGCCACAAAATAGTCCAAGTTGGCCCCAAGCACAGGTGCTCCCAGTTTGAACATTGTGCCTGGCTTTTCTGCAGAGAAACTAAATGAAAAAGCGACTTCAAACACAGGTGCAAACCCCCGCATCTGTGAGGGACAGCCCGAAACCATGGCTTTCTCCTGACCGTTTTCGGCTTGTAAACCTCATCCTCCACGGAGCACCTGTGTCAGAACCAATCAGGGATGTGTATAAATGTTATCAACACCTACACATCATTACTTATTCATCATCATCGGCACCAAATATTGATGCAAACATGCAAGGGTGTTTTTTTGTGTTTTTGTTTTTTTTCTAAAGCTTATGTCCGTTTGCCTGATGGCTGATGAAGTAAAATACACAGAAAAGAAGACTCGAGATATTCCAGACTCTAAATCTGACAATCATTTGTGTTTGTATCACTTTTTAATCTTTAAATATAATTTCTTCAGTGGGAAAATGGAGAGTACACAAAAGGTTTAAACACACTGATTGCCTAAAGGCCTAACTGCAGCAATCCCATACTTTGTGGTTTACTTTCCTGCAGCCACCTCCTCCACGCTAGTCCCTTGCCTTCTCGCTGTTTGATTAGCACTCTTAAGAACCTACATCTGAAGCTGAATAACATTCTTTTTTTCAAGAGCAGTAGCAAGCAGCAGAAGCAGCAGGATTTGGCTTCCTGGCAAACTCCACAGGCATTTGGGTTGGTGGCTTTGTGTTTGCCTCTGGGCCTTTCCTGCACAGGGCTGAGGAGGGGCATCAGGCTGTTAGAAGCTTTGGAAACCATTTCTTCTCTGACAATTTAAATTTATGTGGTTTTTAATTGTCTGTAAACAAAGCCTTTTAAATCTAGCACTAAATCTCCATCCGAGGTCAGCTGGCATCCAAAGGGATGACTGCTGATTTAGTTTGTGTCTGCTTTTCTTTTTTTTTTTTTTTTTTTTTTAAAAAAACCCCTCTCAATCAGTTTATTGTCCTCCAATAGAGATACACAAAACACACAAATCACTTGGCCCCTCCCCACCACTTTGAATGAATAGATAAAAATCCATCTGTTTTTTATCTGCATGTTTCAAGGGCCAAATTTGTGTCCTTTGTAAAAAACGGCCTCAGCAATACCAAGTCCTAGCAAGCAACTAGGAGAATTGACCAACACTTGGGTTTAATTCAGTGATGGTTATAGTTGAGAAACTTTTAGTATAGTTTTGGCTCTAAATGGTCATTAGATCTACATCATTTATCCTTTGAAAAATTAAGACCTGAAGATGTAATATGATAAATATGTATTGGTTATCATGGTTCACAGTTATTAATTATGTGACTTTTTTTATAAAATAAAAAATGTTTAACATAGGAAATTAAGAAAAAGGGTGGAGTAGTGCAAATGTTTTGTTTTCTACGGATTACCATACAATTGACTATAGTCTTTCCAAAACATAATTTAAGGCCCATACATACAAATGTCGGGCTGTAGGTCCCTGGCTCCCCTGAGCTCCAGAAAGCCTTGGATGCACTTGCTGTGTGCAGCGCGGCCTCACCCTGCCTGCCCCTGCCCGCAGTCAGTGCTGCGGTGCTCGGTTTCCTCCAGAGCCGCTTCTCTCTGTCTCTGCCGCAGGTGAGAAAAAAAAAAAAAGCACCTTTACAAATCAGGAGAGACACAGAGTTCTTGGGGAAAGAGGAACATAGAACCCAAAGAGCAACTGTGTTGAAATAAAAGCTGTCACTGCCAAGTGAACTGAAGACTCCAACTTTGGCACAAGATCCGTTTTTTTAAAGCATCCCTGGGTCAAGAAAGGAAGAAAGACAGAAAAGATTTCAGATACTCTTTCCTTTGTTTCCCGTGAGCCCTCTGTTCCTGCTTTGAAAAGAACCATAAAGCCAAAAAAAACCTTTTGGTTTTGTGTTTAAATATATCTGAATATGTGAGTTGTTATCACATATGCAGGGATGATTTTTTTCTCCCAAGTCTATTTCTAATTTTCAGTGATGCTGGATAAAAAGGAACCTGCCCGAGTTTTTAGAAGATAATGGATTGATTCTTGACTTTACTAGTTATATGACCTTGGACAAATTACTTCATATTAATGTCACTTTTTCTCATCTGTAAAATGAGAATAATTGTGTCTATCATGTGAGGTTCAAGTATGGATTAAAGTAACATAATTTTACCACATAATTTCTTACACTACCTGACACATGTTTGCACCAAAAACATTGTAGGCCAAGGAACAACTTGAGGACAAAACAGTAAAAAGAAAAAAATTTTTAGAAAGCCCAAGTAAATAAGAACATTCAGAGAGTAAACCCCTAAAGTATACAATTATGGTAATTAAGTCAGGAGTTTAAAAAGTCAGGGATTTAAAAAATTGCATGTTATAATATTCCTGGTTTAAAGTTAATGGAGTTTGTTGTTTTAAAAAATAATTCACTGTGGAGAGCAGATACTTGAAATGGAATAGAGAGATTGTCCTGATACAAGGATGAGAAAGTTTGAAGCATGAAAACTGTAGTGAACAGAAGCTAGAAGGTTGAGCAGCTCTGGTCACCCTGGGGGAAAGTGGGCAGTGGTCCGTGGTCCCTGCCAGTGTGTCCCGTACAGTGTCTTGGGAAGGAGAATGTGGAGGGGTTTTGTATTTCCCCTACACATTCTTCCCATCTATGTGAGTCAGGCCTTGCTGCTGCTTGAGCAGCTCCATTTCATGGCTTCAGATCTAACCCACGTCAGTCACCAGCACAGCTGACATTGAAGATTCATGGACTTTAGAAGAACTGTTCTGCAATAAAGTCACTCTTGCTGAATTCCAAGTCCACTCAGGATAAACATACGGGGAAAATCAGATTCCTACTCCCTTACTATGGGATCTCAACTTGTCCGTTCATTCATTCATTCACTCATTCATTCATTGTGAAAACCAAATTCCTACTCTTTTATCATAGGATTTCAGTGCAAGTTTGTTCATTTGTTCATTTATTCATTCATTCAGCTAACTTTTATTGAGTGTCCACTGTGCTAGGCTCTGGAGATGAAACAGTCAACTACAGAGATATGTTCCATGTCCTCTAAAGGATATAATTATTAGAGGTGGTCTCACCCAGTCCTGTCAGCATCTCTCCACAGTAGTTTTTGGGGACCTTCCCTATTGATCAATATGCACTCAGCTGACTTTGCACAAGGCTGAAGCACACTAAAGTCACCCAGAGTTTTTCTTAGGATATTTATTTAATTTAAATTAACCAGATACTCTAAGTTTAGATCCTGTGAGGAAGTATCTGGATCAGTTCCAATGAAATTAATCAGAGATCTAAAGTCAGATGGGGGGGGGGGTGACAGATATCAAAATTAGGTGTCCAAACAGCAAACAATAAAGATGAAATAAATTACTGGACAGATAAACAGACAAATGGGACATGAAACATACATTTTGGATTCTTGATCACTCTCTTCTCTGTTTATAATCTTCCTTTCTGTCTTCACTTTAATCTGTTGGCGATAATACATAATAGCTAATATTTAATGATGGCTTACTATGTGCCAAATACTACGCTAAATTTATCACATTTAATTCTTACATCAAAGAAATGGATATTATCACCATTTTGCAGATAAGAAAACTGAGGCACAGAGAAGTTAAGTAAACCCTCCAAAATCATGTAATGACAGAGTAAATGATGGGGCTATGAGTTATGTCTGGGAGTTTGTCTCCAGATCTGACATTCTTACTTACATATTTTGTCTCCATCAACAGCCCTGCCTCTCTTTAGTTGTCCAGATTCAGTTGGCAAATTAATTTTTACCTCTTGGGTTATTGTTTTGGAATTCTCTCTGTCTTTTAACGTTTTCTTATAGAAAAGTCTAAGCAAACAATGGGAGAGAATAGATTAACAAACCCCCTATATGCTTCAGTCTTGGTTTCACCCTATGTCCTGATCAATCATATTCAAGTCTTACAGATGAACCCTAAATTTCTGCCTGCCTGCTGATTTGATGATTTGATTGTGAAATTCTTGATACTTTACTATATTCCAGCATCCATGGTGGTTCAGAAGTCTTAAGATTTTTCTGTGATACTTTAACTACCTCCAAGCCCTAAATTATCGATTCCGTGATTCTAGGGCTTCCTATCTGCTTAGTTCTGTAGTGCCACATACAAACAGAGCAGCGTGTTAATTGCAAAAGGTAGACTCTTAATGAAAGCTTTTTAATGAATTAATTAAATTAAGTGGGGTAAAGTATTTTTTTTGGTGAAATATTTATTTCACTTATACTTATGCTTGTTATTATAACTTTAATTTTTCACTTGAAAAGAGGAGATGTTTGGGAAGGAGAGTAACCCAAAGGATTGCTACCACTTCTGTGTCATGGGATGACTTATTTTTTTTTAATTGATTGTACATATTCATGGGACACAGAGCTGACCATCAGCACCTGTGCCCAAGACGTGATGATCGGATCAATACTATTAGCATGCTCACTCTCTCAATTGCAATTATTCCCTGTGTCTCCCATCCAACCTCTCCCCACCCCCAGCAACCCTAGGTTTGTTCTCTCCCTCTGCAAGTCTAACGCACCACTGTGGTCTTTCTTTCCATCTAATGCACCACTGTGGTCTTTCTTTCCTTCCTTTTTTCTCTCTTAGCTCCCACTTATGAGTTAGGACATTTGGTATTTTTCCTTCTGTCCTTGGCTTATTTCATTCCACATAATTTTCTCCAAGCTCATCCATGTTGCCATGAATGGCAGAATTTCATTCTTTTTTATGGCTGAGTAGATTCCATGGTGTATGTATACCACATTTTCCTTATCCAGTCATCCATCGATGGACCTTTAGGTTGGTTCCATATCTTGGCTACTGTAAATGGAGCTGTGATGAATGTGGGAGTGCAGGTGTTCCTATGACATGATTCCATGGTGTATGTATACCACATTTTCCTTATCCAGTCATCCATCGATGGACCTTTAGGTTGGTTCCATATCTTGGCTACTGTAAATGGAGCTGTGATGAATGTGGGAGTGCAGGTGTTCCTATGACATGATGATATCCATTCCTTTGGGTATATAACCAGCAGTGGGATTGCTGGATTGTATGGTAGATCTGTAGCTGTTTGGGAAACTTCCATACTGTTTTCCACAGTGGCTTTACTAATTTATAGTCCCACCAATAAGGTAGGAGCATTCCCCTTTCCCAGCATCCTCCTCAGCATTTTTAATTCCCTGTCTTTTTGATAATAGCCAGTCTAACTGAGGTGAGATGATATCTCAATATGGTTTTAATTTGCATTTCCCTGATGATTAGTGATGTTGAACATGTCTTCAAGTACCTGTTGGCCATTTGTCTTCTTTTGAAAAATGTCTATTCAGCTCCTTTGCTCATTTTTTAATTGGGTTATTTGGTTTTTTGTTTTTGGTTTTTTTTTTGTTTTTTTACTAAACAGGGTAAAGTATTGAAAAAATTGCAACAGAGGAAAAAAAGTCATGTACATGTTTTCAATTTTTGTGGTGGAAATAGAGAAAATTTTGGCTTTTATTTTTTTCTTGTGCCAGGAGATTTTTCTAAAGAATTTTTCTATTCTAGGGAGAAATACAGTTGCCCATAACCTGTTCCTATAGAACTAACACTCCCAAGAAGAGAATTTTTCATGGCAGTACCTGTTGAAATGCTGATAAAGAAGGGTCAGGAAAGATTCTACTAGACTTAGATTAGGAGAGATAAAATACTGGCAGCAGCCAACATGGGCAAAATGTCACAGCAGGCATGAACTTACAAAAGCATTTCCTTTGAAGTAGCTGTCTCTTCCACTTTTGTTGGATACTGTCTGAAGCTTAAAGTTTTCCAAGTTCCAATTCTCTTCACACCCTACACATTGGCCTTGGAAGTTTCACCCACTTCGATGGACTAAATTAGCCAATATGTGAAGTTGACTCTTTTAAATGTCTAATTCCAGCTCTACCTCTCCCTCATTTCCAGACACATTAATCCAACTGCCTACTGGAAATTGCTACTTAGATGTCTCACATTTTCCTCAAACCTAAGATGTCTGAAATAGATTCATTATCTTCCCATTAACCACTCCTTCTTCCATTTTTCCTGCATCACAAAATGACATGCCCGATTGCCTAAGCCAAGAACCTGGACTTGTCCTTGACTCTTCCTCTCTATTTGCCATTAATCACCGTGTTCTGTTGAATCAGCTGCCTAAATATATCTCCAATCTGTCACCTCTCTTTGTCCTCACTGCATACCAGGCCTGCGTCATCTCTAGACTAGAGGACCAGAACAGTCTCCTAATTGCATTCCTTTCTGTAGTCTTGCTTCACCCTAATTCATCTTCCTCCTTCCCACCAGAGTAGTTTTTCTGAAATGCAAATCCGCCTGGATATGGCCAGCTCAAAACTCTTCAAGGAGTCTACATTGCCTAAAGTTCAAACCTTTCAGCTTAGCAAATCTTTCCTATCAGAGAAGGTATTTCTTCTTTCTGTATCTCCCCTTGCATCCTGGATTTCAGACATACTGATTTGTTTGTAGTTTCCAGGACACATGATGGTTCCCCAGTTTTGTATTTTTCCTCCCAATCTCCCTTGTGAAAGGAAGCCTTTGCCCTTTCTCCTTCCCCATGCCCCCACCAGTGACAGCCTACTTATCCTTCAAGACATTCCAGACTGAGCTCCAGGGTTCCCTCTTCTGTGAAGCCTTTTCTGAACCACTCCCTACTCTCTTCTGAACCACTCTTTACTCTGTGCAAGGGTAGCGTTGACCATGCACTCATTTGGGTTTCTACTGTACCCATTAAAACCTCAAAGCCATCTAGCCTTTCTTTTTTTTTGACATTTACTTGTACATATTTGTGGGGTTGTTTCAATACCTGCATATACTGCACCTGCACAATGATTCACTTAGGGCAGACAGCATGGATTTGTATCCTTTAGTCAACCACTTCTCCTTCTCCCTGTAGCTTTTTATTTCACTCATGTTTTAATATAGCTGTATGTTTTAATGAAGTTTTTTGTTTCCTCAACACCTGCACCAGTTTCTGGTATATAGTACGCTAAATATATTTTGGTTGTTTGCTTGATTGAGTGACTGATGAAATAAATAAATGTGTACCCCTGAAGAATTTTTTTCTTATTATTTTGAGTAAGTTCTTACATTTTTCTTTTCATTATCATGAGTCTTTGCTCTGTCTTCACTGCTAAATGCTAGTAATGTAATTAATACTTTATAAATAATAATTATCTTTTTTATGTTGTTTCCTATCCTTTCTAAGCCCCCCAGATTTATTTACTTCAATTTGTTACATTGTTAACACCTCAATAATGTTAGAATGTAAGTTGATTTCTATAATAAATTTTAAAGGGATACTTATGGTTTTTACTATTAGCATCTTTAAAATATCTTCTTTCACTTTCTTTAGGCTCTATTACCTCTTGCTAATTACAATAATTATGTGGAGAGAGTCGACCTCTTATCACTTCTAATTTAGTAATTTGATTTGGCTCCTTTGGGCACTGTTATCAGAAACTAACTGATATGGCATGTAGATTTGGTAGATTTGATTGCTTGTGTCAAGGTGCAATCTCCCTTACTTATTACTTTAGAAATTTCATTTAGAATGTATTGAGAACTTAGCCTTTTCCAGGCACACACTAGGTAGAAACACTTGTTTGAAGAAGTGTGAACAGAGTTGCTTGCTTAAAGGAGTTTACAACATTGGAGGAAGATAGGACAGTTGCACAGAGAGCTCTCTCATGAAGATGGGATAAATGCAAGGAGAAATACACAAAGCACTGTGGGAAGAGAGGACAGAGTCTTATTTCCAGTAAGGAGATCTGTGGAAGGCTTCATGGAAGAAGGGAACTTTTAAACTGGGCTTTGAAAATTGAGTAGGATTTCAACAGTTGAAGTCTGGGAGAGGACATTGCACATTGGAGGACATGGGTGGTGGGTTAAGTGGAGAGAATCTACAGTGGATGGGGAGGGGGGGGGTTCAGAGCACAAGAGGGTGGGTTGGCACTTGTAGAGAACATTGCAAACTGGAGTAATAGACACATTAAGGAGACCTTGAATGCCTCACCAGCAATCAAGACACACAGGAGGCTTTTGAATGGGGTAATGAACCTTCTTTCCTTCTGCTTTTATCTACCCACAGCAGTGTATCATGTTCACCTTATCTTTTATGCTCTGCATTTGCAAAGAAATTGCCATGATATCACTTCTGTTTAGAGATCTTCTTTAACCACTTTGAAATTATGCTTTTTTTTTTTTTTTTTACCTCCTACTCAATCTTTTGACACAATATCTTGCTATTTGAACTTCAGCCACACTTTTTTTTTTGTTCCTTTGTGTGCACTGTTATTAGAAACTAACTAATATGGAATATAGACTGTTGTGTAGGTATATTTACTATAATAAAAGACTCATATCAAAACTTCCTAGCTCTCTACCTGTCATTTGATTTAAATGTTATAATCTCCACTTAATATCTGTTGTGTTGTGCTAATGATGTACACCAAGAAATGTTCTCTTGGGGATGCCATATTACTTCCTTTACCTTAGTCTTTTTAAATTCAAACATTCAGATTTTACTCACTTTTTGGGAGGTGTAGTATGAGACCTGTCAGACATATATGTTGTTATTCATTTCCCTCACTTTATGTCTTGCTGTTTCATTTATCTTAAAGGAGTTTGTTTAAAAACAGCTTTATTTAGATATAATTTATATGCCATACCAATTTTAATTGTTCAATTCAATACATTTTAGTGTTTGTATATTTGTACAACTATCACCACAACATAATTTTAGAATATTTCCATTGCCCTAAAAAGAAACCTCGTATCTAATTACAGTTATTCCCATTCCCACCCCCAGCTCTAGGTAACCATTAGTCTACTATCTGTCCATTATTTTGCCTTTACTGGACGTTTTCTAAAAATGGAATTATACAAATGTGTTTTTTTTTTGTGGTCTGTGTTTCACTTAGCATAATGTTTTTGGGGTTTATCCATGTCGTAGCATCAATCAGTACTTTCTTTTTATTGTGGATAGTATTTCATTGTATGGATATAGCATATTTTGTTTATCTGTTTGCCAATTGATGAACATTTGGGTCATTTCCTTTTTTTGGCTATTGTGAATAATACTGCTGTAAACATTTGTGTACAAGTTTCTGTGTGAACATGTTTTCACTTGTTTGGGGTAGATTCCTAGGGGTGGAATTGCTGGGTGGTATGATAAATTTATGTTTAAACTTTTAAGAAAGTACCAAAATGTTTTCCAGAGTAGCTGCACCACCTTACATTCTCATCAAATGTATATGAGGGCTCCAATTTCCCTGTATCCTCATCAGTACTTGTTACTCTCCGTCTTTTTTCTGGTAACCATTTTAGTGGGTGTGGTAATATCTACACTTCTCTAATGACTAAGGATGTTGAGCATCTTTTCATGTGCTTTTTGGTCATTTGTATATTCTATGGATACATGCTTATTCAAATCTTTTGACCATTTTTAATTGACTTATTTGTCTTTTTGTTATTGAGTTGTAAGCATTTTACATATATTCTGAATGCAAGTCTCTTATCAGATATATGATGCAAATATTTCTCCCATTCTGTGGGTTGTTTTTTTACTCTGTTAATGGTGTCTTCTGAAGCTCAAAATTTTAAAATTTTGACAAAGACTGAGTTATCAATTTTTACTTTTATCTCTGTGCTTTCAGTGTTCACCCACTTTTTTTGAGATGTGGGTCAGGTCAAGTTATAAAAACCCTAGTTGTTATGTTTATGCTTCTGTAACAAATGGAGGCCTTTACCACCTTAATTGCAAGGTGGTCGAGCCTGCTTTCTCCTGAAGCATCAATTGATCTACTGTGGATTTCCTGAAATCACAGCAATGAAGTAGAAATTACTTTCAGCTTTGGGGATTCACTACCTCCACACACTTCTCCTTGTTCCTCTCATTACCCTGTCCTTACCCTGAAGTAGTGAGAAATCTCTGTCCTGAAAGACTCGGAGTATCTCATCTGCCCAGCTCCTGAGGGGCCCTAGCATACCATGCACAGTACATTCAAAGATAACCCATGCTCTTGGTACTGTTCGAAATAGACTATCCCAACCTGCTCTCCTTGACTGGGTCTCCGTCTCCAGAACTCCAAGCAACAGAATTAAGTCATGAAAGAGCCTGGACTAGGAGCCAGAAGACCTGGGTTCTACTCATGAATCTGCATCTTGCTTTCTGACTTTGATCAGAATACTAAAGTACTTAACCTCACTGTAACTTAACTTTCTCATTTAGAAAATGAGGTTTTGGATTTGGATGTCTGGTGTTTCACCCTTAGAACAATAGTTTTCAGTGGGGGGAGATTTTCCCCCTTCTCAACCTTTCTCTTACCCTCCTCACCCCCATTGCCTGGGGACAGATGCATTTTTGGTTGCTTCAACCAAGGGAGTCCCACTGCAGTAGTGGGTAGAAGCTAGGGATGCTGCTTAACACCCTGTCATACCCAGGACAGTCCACAACAACGAGGAATTACCCAGCCACAGATGTCAGTAATACTGAGCTTCAGAAATTCCAGCGTAATTTTTATTAGTATTTTATTAGAAAATTTCCCTGTCTTGTTTTATCCAAATACTTTTTTCCTTCCAAAGCTCAGTGCCACAGTGGAGCCTTCTTTGTCCATTCTAATTCATAACAATTTTGTTTTCATTTTCAGAATTCCTGTGGCACTTATTATTACATCATTAATAAGTATAGTACAATAAAAATGTAACTTTAGACAATTTATCTTAATAAGAATTTATAGGCTAATCATTTAAAATATTATAATTTAGAAGATTTTCATTTTTTGTCATCACAGTAACTCTGGGCATTATGAACATTCTTTATCCCAGCTGGTCTCCTTGAGATACCCCCTGGCCCCATTACTCACAGCTAACAATAATGTGGAGGCTAAAGATTTTGACAATTTACATGTCAAGGTCATTGGAGGATCTTTCCCAGGCCCAGTCCCTTCCAAGCTCTTTCCTGGGGGCCCAATCCAGCACAGTCCCTCTGAGATGGTTCCACTCAGGGGAATTGAGGACCTGCCCAGGCTCATTTAGGGACAGGTCAGCCAAAGAAATGAAGGGAGGGCCTGAGTGGAGATTTTCTAGCAGGACCACTCCATGGCATATACAGGGAATTTATGAATATTTTCTAAAATAAATTTTCTTACACTTTCCCTCTGTACATATCCCTGTTTTAATATTTCTCCCTATTTCTCCACCACATCATGTAGATTCCAAAGTGTTATCTTTGCCAAAATATGAACTGGCTTAAGAAACACAATTTAGAGACCATCATTGAAGTCACTTGTGAAAACATTAAACAGCACCAGGTGCAGGACTGACCCCTTGAGGACCACTACTCAATATGCCCCCAAGGCTGACATTTAACCATTGATGACTTCTGAGTTGGGCCTCTGACCAAAATCACATCAATCAATAGCGTTCTTCATACCCCACATCCACAGAATCACTTCTTCTCTTTAGAGCTGACCCCATTTATTCTCAGTTGTTTGAGTTAGATAGGATAACTAAAATTTAAAGGCAGCTGCAAAAGACTTAGGGGTATATATTTACACTCATATGACAGTGTAAATGACTTATAAAGAGTATAGACTCAATTGCATGATAGGCATTAGTTGGCTAGCAAACGTAAACATATGATGACTTTTCAGTTTCCATTTTGCCTTAACAGGTTACTGAAAGGATCTCTGTCCTCCTCCTCTTGTGGAATCTTCTATCCTAATTGTCTTCACTAAACCTTAATTTGACAATATGGGGTGTGTGTGTGTGTGTTGTACACCTGTGCATGCAAAAGGGTTCATCTGTTCAATTAGCATTGGATTTCACATGATATTCTCTCGTGGGATATCCACTACTGAATTTTATAATTTTACTAAATGAATTCAATCAGTAGACTTTTCATATTTCTCATTTAATTTTAATTTTATAAAAGATTTTTAGAAATAAAGTAGATGGTTTTATTTTTTAAAGCACTGTTAGGTTTACTGAAAAGCTGAGCAGAAAGTACAGAGGGTTCCTGTATGCTCCTGGCACCCCCTCCCCTCTGGAGTCCCTCACTGTTCACTTCTCGTATTGGTGTGGTACATTTGTTACAACTGACGAACCAATGTGGATACATTAACTACAGTCCATAGTTTACATTAGGGTTCATTCTTTGTGTTGTACAGTTCTATGGGTTTTGCAAATACATAATGTTATGTACCCAACATTATAGTATCAGACAGAATAGTCTCACCACCTTCAAAATCACCTGTTCTTTGTCCTTTGTGTTCCATCCTTACAACCCACTTCCTGGAAACCACTGATCTTTGTATGGTCTCTATAGTTTCATCTTTTCCAGAATGTCATATTATTGAAATCATGAAGTATGTGGCCTTTTCAGACTGGCTTCTATCACTCAGCAATATATATTTAAGGGTCCATCTTATCTTTCTGTGGCTTGATAGCACATTTCTTTTTATTGCAGAATAATATTACATCTATGCTACATAGACATACCACAGTGTGCTTATTCATTCAACTACTGAAGTATATCTTGGTTGCTTCTAGTGTTTGTCAAATATGAATGGAGCTGCTATAAACATTTCTGTACAATTATTCTGTGGATATAAGTTTTCAACTCACTTGAATAAATACCTAGGATCATGTTGTAAGAATATATATGTTTTGCTTTGTAACAAATTGCCAAGCTACTTTTCAAAGAGGATGTACCATTTTGCCTTCCCATCACAATGAACAAGAATTCTCGGTGCTACACATCCTCCTCAGCATTCGGTTCTGTCAGGGTTTTTTTGGGGGGGATTTTAACTATTCTAATAGGCAGGTAGAGATAAAATATTGTTTTAATTTGCAATTCCATGATGATGTGATGTTGAGCATATTTTCTTATGCTTAACTGGTCATTTGCATATCTTCTTTGGTGAAGTGTCTGTTCAGAACTCTTACTCAGTTTTTATCTAAGTTATTTGATTTCTTTTAAAAAAATTTATTCATTCATTTATTCTAAATAGATAAAATCATTTCACAGACCAATGTAATGGAGCTTTCACCCTATGTTTTCTTCTACTAGTTTCATAATTTTGGGTCTTGCACTTAAGTCCTTAATTCATTTTGGATTGATTTTTCGTAAGGGTCTAATTTTATTCTTCTGCATATGGACATCCATTTTTTTCCAAAACCATTTGTTGAAAAGACTCTCCTTTGCCCATTGTGTGTTCATGACACCTTTGTCAAAAATCAATTAGTTGTTTATGCATGGATTGATTTCTTGGATAGCTTATAATATTTCATGGGTGTATGTGTGCTCTTATGACAATACCATGCTGTTTTGGTTACTATAGCTTTGTAGTATATTTTGAGGTCAGGTAGTGTGATGTCTTCAGCTTTGTTCCTTTTGCTCAAGATTGCTTTGGTTATTCAAGGTCTTTTCTGGTTCTACACAAATTTTAAGACTTTTTTTCTATTTCTATGAAAAATGTCATTGAAATTTTGACAGGGATTGCACTCAACTTGTGATTACTTTAGGTAGTACACAAATTTAAACAATTTTTTTTTTCAATATATGAACATGAAATATTGTTGTATTTATTTGAGCCATCTTTTTTTATCTATGTTCTATAGTTTTTAGTGTAGAAATCTTTCACCTCTTTGATGAAATTTATTTCTTAATATTTTTTTCTTTCTTGCAGCTATTGTAAATGGGATTGTTTTCTTGATTTCTTTTTCAGATAGTTCACAGTTAATGTACAGAAATGCTACTGATTTTTGCATGTTGATTTTACATCCTCAAACTTTACTGAATTTGTTTATTCATTCTAACAGTTTTTGGTGGAGTCTTTAGGGTTTTCTATATACAAAATTTGTTGTCAGAAAACAGACAATTTCACTTCTTTTTTCTATTTGGATGCTTTTTTTTTTTCTTTTTCTAATAGCTCTGGCTAAAACTTCCAGTACTATGTTGAATAAAAATAACAAAACTGGGCATCTTTGTCTTCTTCTGGATCTTAGAGAAAAGACTTTCAATTTTTCCACATTCAGTATGATGTTAGCTGTGGTTTGTCACATTTGGCCTTTCTTGTGTTGAGGTACATTTCTTCTACACCTCATTTGTTGATAGTTTTTGTCATGAAAGGATGTTAAATTTTGACAAATGCTTTCCCTGCATTTGTTAAAATGATTGGATGGTTTTTGTCCTTTATTCTGTTGATGTGATGGGTCACATTTGTTGATTTGCATATGTTGGACCATCCTCACGTACCTGGGATGAAACTCACTTGATCATGGTGAGTGATATTTTTAATGTATTGTTGAATTCTGTTTGCTAGTGTTTTGTTTTGGGAATTTTTGCATCAATGTTCATAAGGGACATTGACCTGTAGTTTTCTTTATTGGAGTGTCTTTGTGTGGCTTTGGTATCGGGTGATACTGGCCTCAAAGAAATGAGTTTTCTCCTCTTTAATTTTCTCTTTAAATGTTTGGTAGGATTTAGTCATGAAGCCATCTGGTCATGGGCTTTTCTTCTATAATAACTTTTTATTACTGATTCAATATCCTTATTCATTATTGTTCTGGTTAGATTTTTTATTTCTTCATAATTCAGTCTTGGCAGGTTGTATGTGTCAAGGAATCGATCCATTTCTTCTAGGTTATTTAATTTCTTGTCATATAATTGTTTATGATAGTCTCTGATAATTCTTTCTGTTTCTGTGGTGTCACTTCTAATGTCTCCTTTGTTATCTATTTTTTTATTTGAGTCTTCTCTCTTTTTTATTAGTTGATCTAGCTACAGGTTTGTTAATTTTGTTTTCTTTTCAAAAAAAGCAACTCGTTGTTTTGTTGATCTTTTCTATTGTTTTTCTAATCTCTCTTTAATTTGTTTCTGCCCTGATCTTTATTATTTCCTTATATCTACTCATTTTGGGCTTAGTTTGTTCTTGTTTTTCTAGTTTTCTAAGGTGCAATGTTATTTTGTTTATTTGTGTTCTGTTTTCTTTTTGGTGTAGGCATTTATTACTGGATCATATCTCTTAGAACTGCTTTCGGTATATTGTGTTTTCATTTCATTTTTCTCAAGACATTTGTAAATTTTCCTTTTAATTTCTTCATTGACCCATTGGTTGCTCAGGAGTGTGTTATTTAATCACCATGTATTTGTGAATTTTCTGAAGTTCTTCTTGTTACTGATTTCTGGTTCCATATCACTGTGTTCAGAAAAGATACTTAATATGGTTTAAACCTTTTTAAATTTGTTAGGACAAGCATTGTGACCTAACATATGATCCATCCTAGAGAATGTTCCATGTACACTTGAGAAGAATGTGTATTCTGTAACTGTTGGATGGAATGTTCTGTATATGTCTGTTAGGTCCATTTGTCTAGAGTATAGTTTAGATAAACCATTTAATTGTTGATTTTCTGTCTGTCCATTGCTGAAAGTGAGGTGTTAAAGTCTTTGACTGTTCTTATATTGTCATCTATTTCTTCCTTCAGATCTATTAATATTTGCTTTATATATTTAGGTGCTTCAATGTTGGGCTCATAGATATTTACAATTGTTGTGTCCTCTTATTGAATTGATTTCTTCATCATTATATAATAACCTTTTTTGTCTTTTTTAATAGATTTTACTTAAAACCTATTTTATCTGATGTAAGTATAGCTACTATTTCTCTCTTTGTTTTCCATTTACATGGAATTTTTTTCATTCCTTCACTTTCAGTCTATGTGTTTCCTTACAGGTAAAATGAGTCTCCTGTAGGCAGTATATAGTTGGGTCTTGTTTTTTCTTTTTTATTCATTTAACCACTCTATGTCTTTTGATATGAGAATTTAATCCATTTACATTCAAGGTAATTGTTTATAACTAAGGACTTACTACTTCCATTTTGTTAATTGTGTTCCAGTTTTGTTTGTTTTTTTTGTTTGTTTGCAGATTTTTTGTTCCTTTCCTGTTCTATTTCTGTCTTCCTTTGTGATTATGTGATTTTTCTCAAGTGGTAAGTTTTGATTTCTTAGTTTTTATCTTTGGTGAATCTACTATAGGTTTTTGCTTTATGTTTACCATGATGCTTACAAAATATATTTTATAGTTATAACAGATTATTTTAAGCCGATAATGACTTAATTTCAATTTTTTTAAAAAAAAAACCTCAACAATTTTACTGTGCTCCACACATTTTGAGTTTTTGATGTCACAGTTTATATCTTTTTATATTATAAATTATTTTACAAATTATTGTAGCTATTATCATTTTTAATAGTTTTGTCTTTTAACCTTTATACTAAAGATATAAGTGAATTATATTTCATCATTACAGTATTAGAGTATTCTTGATTTGTCTGTGTACTTTTACTTTGAATTTATAGTTTCAGATGTTTTTGGGGTTACTCATTAGTGTCCTTTTCTTTCAGTTTGAAGAACTTCCTTTAGCATTTCTCATAAGACAGGTCTGGTGTTGATGAACTTCCTCAACTTTTGTTTGTCTGGAAGACCTTTTATCTCTCCTTTGTTTTGAAGGACAGCTTTGCTACATACAGTATTTCTGGTTAGAAGTATTTTATTCTTCAGCACTCTGAATATATTATTCCACTCTCTCCTGGTCTGTAAGTTATCTGCTGAGAAGTCTGCTGGAAAGTGCATTGAAACTCACTTATATGTTACTTGCTTCTTTTCTCTTTCTGCTTTCAGGATCTCCTCTTTGTTTTTGATCTTTGACAGCTTGATTAATATGTCTTGGGGTAGTCTTATATTGATTGAATCTGATTGGTGGTGACCTTCAACCTTCCTCTACCTGAATATTCATAGCTTTCTCCACATGTGGAATGTTTTCTGCTATTATTTCTTCAACTGAGTTTCTACCCCCTTTTCTCTCCTTTTTCACCTCTGATGACTCATACATTTGCACTTTTGAGTTGCATTTTTGATGCTGTCCCATAAATCTCATGAGATTTTATTATTCCTTTTTTTTCTCCTCCAACTGTATATTTTCAAATAACCCATCTTTGAGTTTACAGATTCTTTCTTCTATTAATGCTCTCTATTGACTTTTTCATTTTGTTCACTGTATTTTTTGACTCCACAATTTCTGTTTGATTATTTTTATAATCTTAATCTCTCTGTTAAATTTCTTGTTCGGGTCACTTACTGGTTTGGGTATTTTTTGTTTTGTTTTGTTTTTGTTTTTTATTTCATTGGATTGTTTCTCTGTATTTTATTAAAGTTCACTGAGATATCTTAAAAATATTATACTGAATTTTTTTTGTCAGGTAATTTATACATTTCAATTTCTTTAGGGTCAGTCATTGGCAATTTTTGTTTATTTGGTGATGTCTTGTTTCCCTGATTATTCTTCATCTTTGTGGCCATGCTTCAATGCCTGCACATTTGAAGAGGTAGGTTCTTATTCCAGTGTTCATAGACTGCCTTTATCTGGGAATGCCCTTCAAAAGGTAGCCTGTTCAGAGATTCTGGGACAACAATCTTGCATGATTCCTAAGCCTGGGACCACTGTGGTTATTGCAGAGCAGGAGGAACATGCCTTATGCCCAAGACCATCATGACCAGCATGACATCAGGGTGGAATCTCATGAATACTGAGGGTGGTGTAACACTGGGGTGTGTCTGAAGCCTGTGTATGCTGAGATCTGCCTGCCACTGAAGGTTGTCTGTGGACCAAAGACACTGTACTCAGCTGCTGGTGTTGCAAACTGGAGATAAAGTCTGCCTCATGGGTGTTAAAAGTTCTTTCCTGGCACCAGGGCAGCACTGGAGGCTCAGTCTGCAGGTACTGGTCTGGAGTCTGGAGCTGTGTGGGACCTGCTCAGTGCTGTGTTTTACTGTGGTAGGCCTGTTGATAGGGTCCAAGGCAAAGTCCTCTGCTCACTTTTCTCTCTTTCTCCCAATCTGACTGTATCTCTCTTCATGCTTTGTTGCCTGGGGTTGGGAGTGGGGTGACACAGGTAATGTAAAACTGTCATTCCTACCCTCTTTGGTGCATCTTTTCTTATAGTTGCATATGAGCAGTTTCCATGATCCTTCATTTGGTTTCCTTTGCTCTTGTGAAGGTATTTTTGTGTATGGGTAGTTGCTCAAATTGATGTTTTGGAGAAGGGTAATGATCAATAGAGAGTCCTATTTCACCATCTTGCTCAGCCTTCTCATTTCCTCATTTGTTTTCTTCTTAAGAGATCTTAGTATATATCAGATACATGTGTTTTAGCAGATATGTTTTTTTGCAAATATTTTCTCCCCGTCTGTGGCTTGCCTTTTATTCTCTTACCAGTGTCTTTTGTAAAGTGGGAGTTTTTAATTTTAATGAAGTCCAACTTATGGATTTTTTTTCTTTCATAGATTGTGCTTTTGTTGTTGTATCTAATAATAATTTATTGCCAAACTCAAGATCGTCTAGATTTTCTTCTATGCTATCTTCTAGAAGTTTTATAGTTTTGCATTTTATATTTAGGTCTATGATCCATTTTGTATTAATTTTTGTAAAGGTGTAAGGCTGTTGTATAGATTCTTCTTCTTCTTCTTCTTTTTTTTTTTTTTTTTTTTTTTTTGCATGGAGATGTTCAGTTGTTTGAGCAGTAGCTGTTGAAAAAAACCATTTTTCTCCATTGGTTTGCTTTTGCTCCTTTGTCAAGGATCAGTTTGTGTGGGTCTATTTCTAAACTCCCTATTTTGTTCTATTGATTTGTCTGTTTTTTTCACTAATACCACATTTTCTTGATTACTATAGCTTTACAATAGGTCTTGAAGTTGGATAGTGTCAACCCTCTGACTGTTCTTCTAATTCAATATTCTGTTGACTCTTCTGGGTCTTTTTCCTTTCCATATAAACTATAGAAACAGTTCGTAGGTATCTGCAAAGTCACTTTCTGGGATTTTGATTGGGACTGCATTGAATCTTTAGGTCAAGTTGGAAAAAACTAACATCATAACAATATTTAGTATTTCTATCTATAAACATGGAATATATTTCCATTTATTTAGATCTTCTTTGATTTCTTTTACTAGAGTTTTATAATTTCTATCATATAAATCTTGTAAATATTTTGTTAGATTTATACTTAACTATTTTATTTTGGGGGAAATAAAAATAGTATAAATAGTGTTGTATGTTTAATTTCAAAATTCAGTTGTACACTGCTGGTATATAGAAAAGCAATGAAATTTGTATATAAACCTTTATCTTGCAACCTTGCTATGATCACTTAGTAGTTCTAGTTGTTTTGATTCTTTCAGAGTTTCTACGTAGACAATCATGTCAACTGTGAACAAAAAGTGCTATTTCTTCTTTCCCAATCTTTCTATTTTTTCTTTTCTTTTCTTATGTTTTTAGGAAAATAAGGAATTTTTTTGTAATATTTTTTCCAAGTCAAGAATGCTTCCCTCTATTTCTAGCTTGCTTAGATTTTTTTCTTTGTCATAAATGGGTGTTGGATTTTGTGAAGTGCTTTTTCTTCATCCCTTGATGTGATCATATGATTTTCATTATTTAGCCTATTGTTGTTATGGATTTCAGTAGTTGCTTTTCAAATGTTGAATCTGACAAGCATACCTGGAATAAATCCCACTTGGTCATGGTATTTAATTATTTTTATACATTGTTGTATTTGGTTTGCTAATATTTTTTTGAGGATTTTTACATCTACGCTTATGACAAATATTAGTCTATAGTTCTAATTTCTCATATTGTCTTTGTCAAATAGTTTTCTATTTCAATTCTGCCAAACAGGGCATCCTAATTGATCACTGATTACCTATGTAGTTATTGATAAAATTATAAGTTATCCAACTTGAATTAGATGAAGAAAACTAGTTCTCAAAACCTTGATTTACAGAAGATTTTTTTCCCCCTGACATTATTAAGATTGACAAGTTTACTTTAAGCAACCAATTATATGGGCATAATTTGCCATGTTGAAGGTCATGGTTCTTATACAGACTTTCTTTCATATTCATCAAAAGCTTGAGTAAATATGATTTTTAAAAAAGAGGCTGCAAAGACAAACTTATAATTTATAGTTCAATATCAAGATTAGGAGATTTTAGTAGATAATATTTTTACTCACATTAATATTTTTAAAAAGTACACAGTGGAGAAAATAAGACCAATTTAGTTTTAAAATGCAGCTTAATTAAGAAGGGTCAAAAATGCTTGATAGGGCATGAATAGAACCTAGACTGTTGTGATTATATTTTATTTGTCTTGAGGGATATTTACATTGCCATATTTGCAAATGACACACTAAGACATTATGAAATCTGAATGTCACTCAAATGACTTATTTTTATGATTATGATTCATTCTGTTATTTATATCCATGGCCTACCCAGTATTTCTGAAGGCCAATGTTGGTATTATTTAACAGTTATATGAGTAAGATCCCATTATCGTGATTACCATTCCTAGACCCATTCTATTGTCAAATCTGAAATGACTGTATGTTGAACAAAAATTTCACAATCTGATTGCACTCTATCTTGTAAACCTTTAACAATAATGGTAAGTAAGAATTGTCAAGTCTACAGTGTGCCAGGTGCTGTGCTAATGTGAGCAGGCATTAACTCATTAAACTAGTAAAGCAATCCTATGAGGCAGATACTGTTTATTATTCCTTACTTTATGCATGAAGAACCTGAGTCACAGAGAGGTTACATAATGTTTTCAAGGTCACTCAGCTAGCAGTTAGTGGAACCGAGATGTAAACCCAGATGATATGAATTTAGGACTTTTGTATACTATGCTATTCTGACTTTGAATTAAAGATACACAAACAAATATTTTCAACTTTCTTTAAATAAGATCTCTATTTCATCCGTTGAAATCTTGTAGACACTTCAGGCAAAATAAAGAAAATAATTTTATTTATATTCCTTTAAATTAGATTTTATGTTTTATTAATTTAACTTTTAAGTTAAATTAAATTAAATAATTTAAATCTCTAAAGGGGATTTATTAACTCATCTAATTGGGAAATCTGGGAATGACTTTAGGCACAGCTGGATCCAGGGACTCAAATCTTACTCTTAGTCTGGTCTCTTTCTGTATGTCTCAGATACATTTTGTCCGTCAGATGGGCCAAATGGCCTCCAGGGGTCACATTTTAGCAGTTTAACAACTCCAATGGAACAGTTACTTATGTTCTATTAATAGAGTCACAGTTTTTGTTAGAGCTCAAGAATGAGCTTTTTGATTTTGCTCAGCCCTTTCTAACTTAAGTTCTAGAGACTTTTAGAGTATTGATCTCTTTTTGATGTTTACTCATAGCTGAGAGTGTACATTATCTTATTAACATTATCCACACATCACACTAATTCATGTTTGATACAGAATGAACTTAAAACACCTGTACAGAGATTCTCATCCTGAGTTAGCTCACTTACTACACCTCACCCGATGTGTTCTGACTGTTCATCATCTGATTCTGACTCTAAGGTGGAAAGGAAAGAAAACTCTTCCCCAATGTGTTAAAAGGTGAACTAAATATGTATAAAGTCAGTAGACTGGGTGAACATTTGATAAGGGCTGAATGACTTGGTATCCTCAGACAATTTTCTATTCTTTACAGCGTTGGTCTTGGGCGTTACTCCCAATTCCTTGTTGACAATGTCATGAAGACCATGGCCAGCCCCCCATGTACTAGGATATTACCACTCAGTGAAGCTATGGGGTACCATGTCTAGTCTCCAAGAGTATACATGGAACTTTGGCTGTCCCCCAGCCATCCAGGTGTTCCAGTTCTTCCACGGTGCTCATGAATGTTCTAGGAAAGAGTAGAGAGGTATCCTTGGAAGGTAGATAAATGATTTGTGCAACAATTTAAGGCATTTCCAGGCTCAGGATCCTCCCTACCCTTTAGTAATTTTCTCACTCATATTGATGATTGACAGGTGGGATCTGGCAATGCAGCTGGCCTTTGCAAATTTCCACATTCGGTAGGGCTAGAATTGGACCTCTGGTCCAGCACAAAATCTGTCATAAGAACAGTACTCTTTATAGAGGTTCTTCTGGTGCTTTCCTGAAATATATGCATTCTGAGACCATGCTGTAAGAGGGGCCTAACATAGGCATTTGAAACTTCAAAGAAAGTGAATGTCCTCTTTTTTGGATCTTCCCCTCTTCTCAAAACCTCTTCTGAGTTCCTGTTTACTCCTTCTAGTTCCTCTCTCATGAAAGCTCGCCAGTGCTCCTTTTCTTCCACAGTGGGACTTAGTGGCCACTAGTCCAGAGTCCCAAGACCCTAGCAAGATGAAAAGATATTGACTGTCTTTGAGAATTTCAAAAAGCTTTTAACAGGAGCCAGCTGGTTGGCTCAGTTGGTTAGAGCGTGGTGTTATAACACCAAGGTCAAGAGTTCGGATCCCCTTACCAACCAGTTGCCCCCCTCCAAAAACCTTTAACAACATAAGTGCTCCTTGGAGAAGCTAGGTTTTCTTTCTGCCTGGGGAAGTTACTCTCCTCCTAAGAGTGAGCCAAATGGCTTCAAAATCAGTAAAAGTAAAAACAGTCGAGTTTTGTGGCAAACATGTGAGTTGAACTTCTCATGTCTTGCCTGTCTTCTGCTACATAGTTATCCAGTCTGCAAAGCTTGAGGTCACCAGTTCCTTATCTGCTCCTTTTCTCAGGATCAAGCAGAAATACAAACCATTTCATCTTCCTTTTTGATTATTCTTGCCTCATTACTGTTCAATAGAAATTTCAACAATGACAGAGGTGTTTCATATCTGTGGTTATCAAACACTTGATATGTGGCTAGAGCCACTGCAAAGCTGATTCTGTAATTTTAAAAAATCTAACAAATTTAAATTTGCTTTTAAATAGTCATGTGTAGCTAGTGGCTATCACATTGGAAAACACAGACTTAGGTGTTCTGGAAAGCAACTTAAAAGCATATAGCAAGAATTTTAAAATGTTAATATATTTTTTATTTTAAGAACTATATTCCACAGTAAAATAGTCAGTAAAAGATTCACATGTAGAAATGTGTATAATAACACTTACGTTGTAAATTAAATGGGAAGTGTTAAATAAGATGCGGTATATTCCATGGTTGATAAATTTTGATTTAAGATAAAATTTAAATATATAGGTTAATGCTTATGTTTTAATGTTAATATTCACAGATTCAACTCTTCTACAGTGTTATCCCAAATTTAAATATATATTTAATGTTTTTTTTAAATAATGAGCATGCAAATTATTTTCTTTTTTTCTTTACATTTTTCTTGTGATTTTAAAATTTTTATGAGGACTAGGGATTACTTTTTAAATGGGAATGTCCCTAGTAAACATTATTTTTAAAACAGCTGTAAATATTATAGAGTGCATGAAAATAAAAATTGAGAAAAATAACATTGGATTTGAGAACCAGAAGGTCAATGGTGGAATTTGGTAGCACAGATTAAGGTAGAGAGAGTTTCAGAAGCTGGTGAAAAGGGGTCGGAGAGTGAGTGGGGAGTAGAGACCCGAAAGCATCAGGTTCCAACTGTCCCTTCAGAAGGCCCTGAAAGAAAGGAGGAAAATACATCAGAATTATACCATATTTTGGGGGTCTACTAGGTATTGTACTTGAGTTTTTACATTTAACTGACAACAATTAATGTTGTCAGTTGTAATGTCCATTATAAGAAGAAAACTTGGATTTAGAGAAGCTGAGTAATTTGTCTCACAGAAACAAAGCATCTGGCACTAAGACCTGACATGGCCTTTCTACCATGCTGTACTGTTGGGTCAGGTGAATGGGATTAGTGGGGACCCATCCAAGCGAGGAGGAAAGAGTCACACAGCTCTGCGCTCTCCCACATATTTCATTTCCTTGTCAATAGAACAGAGCAGCTAATGTATGTTTGGACTCAGGCCAGCCTGGGATCAAATCTCTCTGTTCCACGTTATACTCCCTGCACGTCTGCAGACACACTATTTAGCCTCTCCAGCCTCAGTTTTCTCATTTATCTAGTGCAGACAGTAACACCTACCTCAGAGAGCTGTTATAAAGATTAAGAGAATGATATATGTAAGCGTGCAATGCCTGGCACAAAATAACCTTGATGCACAGTTGATGTAGTTGTTGATATTGTTTTTGTAGTAATATGATTGAGTTGCCCTGGGTTTCTTGGAGATGGTAGAAGACAGGTCTTAATCTTGTTACATTTTTAGAAACATGCTATATTTTGGGTTGCAAAGACATATACAATTTTAGTCACTGACTGATTTATTCCCTTAACAAACATTTGTTAATGCCAACTGTGTGACCAATATGGTAGGAGGAAGTGGAGATGGAAGAATGAGTTAGGCATTGGCCCCCTTCTAAGAAGCAGGTGGAGAGACATTTATGTAAAGTGACTATTATAAAGCAATGTAATTGGTGCTCTGATAGAGATAGGAAGTGACTGCTAGAAAAGCTTAGAAGAAGTAACACTCTGTCTGGGGTAGTTGCAAAAGGCATCAAAGAGAAGGTGACTTTTTATAGTAATAATGTTAGTATTATCTTCTAGGGTCAATGAACTGTACTAAAAGTTTTGCATGTTTTATTGAATTTGATTTTATTCTGTTATCCTGCCTCCTACCTTATGACCCTCCAGGGGAAGTTGCAATATAAGCAAATCCCCTAATGTCCATTCAGAAAAAGTGAAAGCATGGGCTTCTCTAAGTGAGTTCTATGGGAAGCTACCCCTCACAGGTCCTACCTAAGAATGAGTCTACATTTCTCAAATATGTTTGAGCAATAAGTAATGTTTTTGCCTCTTTGAATACTGCAGTGCATGGAGATATTTACAGGCTCTGAGAAGACTGTTGAGGTTTTTAAATTCAGACTCTCTCAAATAGCAACAATTTAAAAAATAATAAAAATTATAAATACCTTAAGGAACTAAGGCTTGTGGAACTCTGTGGAAGTGATGATTAAGGCTATCTCTTACCTCCTAAGCAAACACATGTATATTTGCTGGAGGATTCTTTTTAATAGAGAGAGGCAAAAGAGAGATAGTGACGTCTGTTATATATTTTGGGACATTTCTGATGAAAACACACAGAGGCAAAGCTGTAGAAGATTGTGTTGTTTAGAAAAGAGGCTAACCTGTTAAAAATTTAGGTTAAGCCTTTGAAAAATTTCAGGAAGGTAATATTTTATTGCAGTTTTTAGAAAAGATGTACACAATTATTATTAAACGAACATGAAATAATACACTCGGTTTGTATTAATTTCCTTGGTTTAACTCTCTTTTAAACCATTTCTAATTAAAATTTCCTTTACTCATTTTTTCATATTCTCCCAATATTCTAAAATTTGATTTTAGAATATTGCCTGTTAGTGAATAAGCCTTCTGAAATCACCTAAGAATATTGTAAGCAGTTTACATTATTTAATTGCATGATTGGTTTTCGATGATACTGTGGTCATGACCTGAATTTTATCTCAAATGTAATCAGTCTTTTCTGATGTCTGATTAATTATTGCAGTTTGATGAGTATCTGTTTAATGTAATGAAGTTGAAGTGATCCTAACACTTATGTTTACTTTCATATTGTGATGTAAATTATTCTAGAGGATGATTAGATGATAAAAAGACATGTTTCAGGGTTATCCCTCCCTATTCTGATTCCACCTTTTTTGCACATGGGCTCTTTATTTAACTTTTCTATTTGTCATCAAATCAGAATTTCTAGTAGGTGGGAAATTGGATGACATACACACCAAAACTTTAGTCAATAGCTCACACACGCTGCCCCCTCAAAGGAAAATATAAAAGGCCAGAACAGGGAGAAGTGGGGTTTCACAGTACAGTTGCTCCATGTGCTGCAGGACTAAGCACCAGGTGTGGTCTGGGATCCCTTGGTGTTGATCGGGACAGAGAACTCTCAGGCACTAGTAGTAATCTGCCTCTACTGCGAGAGGAGACAGCTAGAGACAGCCAGGGTCAGAAGTGTTCAGGGGATCTGCTTTCTTTCCCTCTCTACCATCAACCCAGATTCTATAATGTACATTTCCTATTTCCTACAGTAAAAAAAAAAAAAAAAAAAAATTAACTACGGTTTACTTTTTAATTAAATGTAGTACCACTTAGGAAGATGTATGCTAATCTGAGGCCAAATCTGCCACCCTCAGCTTTACAAGATGCTGGCCCCAGCAGAGCCTGTAAAGCTCTCGATAAGAGAGGCTCGGAGCAAGGTGCAGGTCCCTCAGCGATAACCTCCTGACTCCGACATTATAGGTCTTTCTGCTGGAATTGAGTTCTACATCTTACTCGATGGGTTATTGTCACAGATGAGTAATGAACGCACCCTGCCCGAGTCCCAGGGTGCAGGAGGCCGTGGGTCAGGCCACAGGGAGGCCCAGCTGCAGGCTCGGGGCGGGCAGATAAAGGGAAGGCAGTTAAAGGCACAGGGACACCGGTGGCGCGGGAAGGGCCTGTGGGCTGGGGCAGGGAGCGTGCGCATTAATCACAATGTTCCCTGGGCCAATAGGCAGTGCAGAAAAAGCAGCCCGGACCAGCAGAACAAAGGCAGAAAAGAGGGCAACCTCTGCCAATTGGGAGTTACAGGGTTGGTTTTTAGAAGGTGAAATAAAATAAATGACAGTTACCACCAACGCAAATCGCAGGCAGAAGGCATGATTGGGTAACACGTTTAGGGTGGTCAGTTTTTATTCCTTCTAGTGTCCTGTGGCAAAAGGGCCTAGATTTGTTTTATTTGGATGTCTGATTTCCTTGTAGCCTCCTAAGGAGCTCAGCTCAGGGGTGAAGGGCACGCTGTCTGAGGAACAACACTGCAGGCTTGATATGACTTTTGATAAGTTTCTCGTTATAATTTTAAAAATAATGTTTGAGCTAACTCCTGAGATATAACAGGTGACATAATTATGGTTTTAAAATCCTTGTATGCGATGCATTTCTATATTATTCTTAAAATTACAGTGGAACTGATTTATCAAATAGATCTTCATTTAAAGAAGGAAGAACCTGACTAGTTTGCAGTAAATTCTGATGCTCCACATGACTGTTGCCTCCTGAGGTTCGTTCCAGAGAGAGAGAGAGAGAGAGAGAGAGAGAGAGAACATGCCTCTAGCCAAGCACAGCAAAACTTTAAGAGCAGAAATTGAAAACACATGACCTAACTTTCTCTGCACTGAAGATACTGCACAGTTTTTAGAAATAATGATTTAGAGGAAGGTAAACCAATAACATTTTCTTTTATGTTTTTATAGCAATTCCACTGCACTGAACTATTAGATGAAGTAATTTATTTGTAATCCTTTTTATCCAGAAAGATATTTATAATCTCCTTCACATTTTGCAAACTAATAGTCCTAATGCTTGGTTAAAAACGTCTTAAGTCAGAAATTCTTGGAGAAAAGGGTGGGAGAAAGGAGAAACCAAAGTAGTAAGTACTAAGTGAAACAATCAGTTCCAGCTGGGCAAAATATGAGGAATGACGTTTTTTCTCTGTCAAACCAAGAGCAACTCCTGAGGGTGTCAGGCCTGAGTGACACAGAGTGATGAGCTTTCTGTCTAGCCAGTCATTAGGACCGGGGTAAGGACAATCTCCTGCATTTCTCTTTCTTTGCAGTGATAAAATTGTATTACACGTATCTAGTAACCTGAGAAAGCTATGTTTTCATTTTGTGATTCAGTTCCATGTTTTAATTAACTTGCTTCTTTTTGCTATTGGGTAGTAATATCCCACCTCCCCACTCCCAGATTCTATGCTAATTAGACAGGCAGCATGTTAGAGACATTGAACCAGTTGTCAGCAGACCTAAGCATCTAGTTCTGCTTTGCCAATTCCTAATTGTTTGGCCTTTGGCAAGTGGTCTCATTATGGGAGTAGAGGGAACCTCCTTTTTCTCATTTGTAAAAGGTAGACTTAGCAATGGAATTTCATTGATTCTTTGCTCATTTTCCCCAAATGCAATTAAACTACAAAAATTTTCACGTGTCTATACCTGCCTTTGAACAAGGGATTCAGAAATCTTGATGAAAAATCTGTCATGAATTAAAATACACTACCTATTCCAATAATAACAGTTATACTTAAGTATACTACAGTATAGTTGTACGATACTATATTCGTGTATAAAGTATATGAGATGAAATACCCTAATGCCTTAAATATAGGAAAATCTTAGGTTTTTAGATAATGATGTACAGCATTCCAGTAACTGCAAAATTAGCACATCAATTACCATAAATTATGGTCCCCAATTTGCAGGGCTTCCCTCCTATGATTTCTTCTCAAAGCCTATCTGAATGATTCTTGCTCACTTCCTGACTGCAGTCAGGCCCTCGCCCATCATTAAAATATAGTGACCTGAATCCAGAGCAGACCCGCTTCATCACAACTGTGGTGCATGAGTTCGTGTGTGTTTCATGCAAAGAACTACCCAGGCCATTGCAGAGTTGCAACCCCTTCTAACTCCTGGGTCAGCATCTGGATAAATATATTTCATTTCCATGGTCCTGAAAATAAAGGAGGTGAGCCAGAGAGCTCAGAGTTGCTTTTATTTCAGAAGAACGGTTGACTGTCCCATCAATTAATGTAAATCAGGAAGTCCTATTTTGAGCCAGGAAAGAGGTGATTGAAGGAGTACATCATGATTTGGAAAATCGTTAGTTAACCTTCAACCTTCAGCAGTACCCCAATAAGCTCAGTTCAAATGAGTATTAATGAACGTTTTTCTGAATGTG
Source organism: Galeopterus variegatus (assembly GCF_000696425.1). Classification (NCBI taxonomy): domain Eukaryota; kingdom Metazoa; phylum Chordata; class Mammalia; order Dermoptera; family Cynocephalidae; genus Galeopterus; species Galeopterus variegatus. Next base: position 44,445 of record NW_007731746.1, read on the forward strand.
TGATTCTAATGAATAGGATCATCATGGTATTATCATTTTTTTTTACACTAAAATTTTAGATTTTACAAATGGCTGAATTGGCTTAAGAAATGTACAAAGTGCATGATATGCAGAAGAAAAAAAAAACTCTTACAAGTAGAAGACTAAGCATGAGATTCTGTATGTAATCTAAAAAGTCTAATATAGTCTAAACTATGTTGATTTTGGATGAGAATCAGAAACTGTTATTTAGCTACAGAACACACCAAATAATATATGTTTGTGTGTGTTTTCCCATAATAAAATTTTCTCAGATGATGTTCATTTTGAATCCTGTGCTTTATTATTATTAAAGATACTTTAGATACTTCTAAAGATAGAGATGTAATAATGGAAGCAAAACTTCATCACGTATTAAAGACTGATAGGACAGTTATAATAATGGAAAGCATGAATCATTGTTTACTTCTTGCTTGTAAAGGTTATATTGGTGAGAAAAAATATTCCAGAATAAAAATAATTCCAACACTCACTCTTCTGAAACAGGATTCTCTATTTAGAGTTTGCTGTGGCCTGTGCCATTACACATTTTAATGCACTTGAAGTGCTGCTAAAAAGAAGTGAAGTTCTTGTTAGAATTTAAAGCACAAGGATCCATTTCTGCCTAACAGTCTTGTAGTTGCACATTCCCTGAAGTGTATCCCATCTGCTTTTGGGAGCTCTCATTGCAATATGCAGTGATTGCAGGATAAGCACACCATTTTCCTGTCAATACTTTCCTATTAGCCTCCTGGATCCATACATCATCATCTTGCTGGCCTGCAGTTTGCTTATCTTTGTCTCCGAGGCTGCCTTTGATTTATCTAACACCCAAGCTAATGAGACTCGGAGCCCAGGGTGGGCCCAAGGATAATGCACTCCTGTATAAAAATGCTTAAGGAAGGATCAAGTGATAATCCATTCTCGACTAAAAGGCCTAGCCCTTCAACAAATGTTGTATTTCTTAATTGCTAAGCTAAGACTATAATAGCTCCCCCTTAAGCTACTATCCTCAGTAAAACTATACACACTAACTACATGCAATTTACCAGAAGGTCTGAAAATTGGACTTTAATTTATGCTTCCAAAAAAAAAAGCCAAAAAATAGTTTCTATCTTAACAAAAGTTGTCACCATTATTTGACAGCATTCTTATGCAAGAATAAATTAGCTTTAATATTTAATTTACAGTAATAGTTTTATATTCCCTTGCTGGGACCTATGTTTTTCTAAAGACAAAAGTAACAGAAGCTACAATGTTACTGTGACACGGATAAATCAAGCCAGCTATTTCAATAATGGAGATAATTACAAAGTGTACATATCTGAAATGTACTGAGTGGTAGGGGATGGTTTTATTAATATAAAAATTTCAGTATCATCAGCAAGTATGCTGGTATCACAAAAGCATTGTTTAAAATGTATTTTAAAATAGTACTGAATTTCACTATTTTGGTTATATACATTTTAGCTATCAGTAAAAGCATTTCTTTAGAAAAAAAGAAACACTTTTTATTGATACAAAGTAGATTCAACATTGCTGCAACTATACACAGTAGCATAAAGAAGCAAGTGATTTAATTTGGTCAATATAAATAACCAACCTAGAAATAGAAGCTCAAAATATTTCTTTTAGAAATAATTTTCTGTATTAGTTCATTTTTGTTACTTATAACAAAATACATGGAACTGGGTAATTTATAAGAAAATGAAATTAATTGCTTACAGTTTCTGAGACTGGGAAGTCCAAAGTCCATCTGGTGGTGGCAACGGTGATGCAGGGGTCTCATATTGCAAGATGGTCGAAGCAGAGAGAGCAGAGAGAGAAAAAACACTCTCCTCTTCTTTTAATACCCTCAGAACCACACCCCAACCACCATTTTAATCCATTTGCTATGGCACGGTCCTACAATTTAATCACCTCTTCAAGGCTCCACCTTTCAATTACTATAATAGGATTTCCCAGCCTGTTAATAGTGACAGTGGGGGCCACGTTCCTAATACATAAAATTTGGGGGACACAATTCAAGCTTCAGAGAGTTTTGGGGGGCACAATTCAATCCACTATAATGTCCAAATAAGATATCTATATTAATCTACACACACAGATAATTCCCAGATATCTACTCCCCCTATTTATTTTTTCAGTGTGAAGAATCTGAAATTTACTGTACAGAGATTTGCTTGAAATATTTTGCTTTTTATATTAATCACTTGCAATGAGTAGTAAGATGCAGAAGATTCTCCCTTTTGTGAATCTTTTGCCAATACTAGGATTTAAATGATTCTATTTAAATGGAAGGAAAGAAGGAAGGGAGAGAAGGAAAGGAGAGAGAGAGAATGAGAGAAAGAGGAGAGAAGTCAGAGAGTAGGAAAGAGAGAGGAGAAGAAAGAAAAAAGAAGAAAATAGAAGGGAAGGGAGGGAAAGAAAGAGAGAGGGGAAAAGAAAACAACCAGTCTGCAACTAAATTGCCTCAAAAGTCCCAAGAGAAGAAGGGCTCACTGATTATCACAGTGCAAGAAAATCTTTCACTCATTGGCTCACTCTATGCCCCTGAAGACCTGACCAAGGTAATAAGTCCCTTCATTGGTCACTAACCAACATTATTGAGAACCAGGGTGAAATTTAATGATGTGACATTATTAGGAATTGTTATTGAGATGTAAATGATCTTTGGTTGGTTTATTTAAGTCACATAAAGAACCTAGCTTAGAATGAAAATTACTTATTGATCATTAGACCAATTAACAGAATAAATTTTAGTATTGGTCTTAACATTTTCCTTAAGTCCAAAACTGTTGCTGCTTAAACTCAGCAGAAGACTTAATTGGTTTGGGACTCAAAGATTATCTTCTTTGGGAGATTTACCCTTAAAGAATTTTTTAAAAACAAGAAGTCAATTGCCAAAAACCATTCTAAAATATTTGAAGTTCTTCCATTTTGGCTTTAAGTAGGGGAAAAAACATGCCAGAAAAAGATGGAGCTGCATAAACTTAAGTGCGTAAGTCAAGGAATGGAAAAGTCTATTTTTGCTCTATTAAAAAAAACAAACCTTTAAGGTCAATTAAAGTGGAATCTGTATGATAGATTTTCTTTTTCTTTTCCTTTTGCTAGTGTCTGTTAGTCAGTCAACATCATTCATTGTTTCTGTGGTTGACTTTCCTTCATTGTAATTCTTTCTTTTATTAGTCTTTATTTTAAAGGTAGATCAATTCTTAGAATAAGACCTTTGTCAGAACTTACCCTTTCTATGACTTTCAAGAAACGATAATAGTATGTATATTTTTATACACAAAGGAGCATAAAAAAGTTAAATATATGCACAATTCAATACCGAAATCTTTGAAATATGTTTGAATTTTTTTGACGTCATAGGCAAAAGTTGCTTTTTTTTAACCTATATTATTTCTATTATTGCAATTAGCCTCACCCCAGTGCACCTGTCTATCTGTCTACTACCTGGCACTGTGCTGGGTACTCTTCAAAGGGAACTTTCAATTGGCCTAATGTCTTAACTGACATCAATATTGTGCAGTCTTAAAGATATACTAACATCGGAGGGACGATTTGGGCTAAATTATTGTATTTCTTGGTACCACTGTAACAAAGTAGCTTGAGACAACTGAAACTTATTCTCTCACAGTTCTGTGGGCTAGACATCCAAAATCAAGGGGTCAGCAGGGATACACTCCCTCTGAAGGCTAGGGAACAATTCTTCCTGGCCTATTCCAGCTTCTGGTGGTTCCCAGAAATCCTTGAATTCTTTAGCTTCTAACTGAATCACTCCAATCTCTGTCTCCATCTTCACATGGCCTTCTCTGTGTGTCTCTTTCTCTTTTTGTGTGTCCTCTTCTCTTCTCATAAGAACACCAGTCATTGTATTTAGCGTCCACCCTAATCTGGTAAAACCTCATCATAACTTGCTTACATCTACAAAGACCCTAATTCCAAATAAATTCACATTCATAGGTATCAGAAATTAGAACATGATCATATCTCTTTGGGGGACAGAATTCAGTCCACTACGGTTACATAATAATCCTCATCTTCCACCTGCTTCCTTCATAATAACTACTATTTAGTGAGTACCTAGCACGTCAGACACTTTGAAAGTTTTTAAAAACCTACTCAAGAATGCTGGCGTGGTTGCGGAGAAAAAGGAACTCTCGTACATTGTTGGTGGGAATGCATAATGGTGCAACCCCTATGGAAAATGGTTTGGAGGTTCCTCAAACAGCTGAAGATAGATCTACCATACGACCCAGCTATCCCACTGCTGGGAATATATCCAAAGGAATGGAAATCATCAAGTCGAAGGTATACTTGTTTCCCAATGTTCATTGCAGCACTCTTCACAATAGCCAAGAGCTGGAATCAACCCAAATGTCCATCATCGGATGAGTGGATACAGAAAATGTGGTATATCTACACAATGGAATACTACTCAGCTACAAAAACTAATGAGATACTGCCATTTGCAACAACATGGATGGACCTTGAGAGAATAATATTGAGTGAA
>NW_007731746.1:49057-85075 GCF_000696425.1 Galeopterus variegatus
ACTTAGGGAAAAGAAGCAGGCAGAGAAAAAAAAAATCCCCATGTTCCCCCCCATTGGTGGGGGCTAAAAAAAAAAAAAAAAAAAAAAAAAACAAAAACAAAAAAAAACAAATCAATTCACTCACATACACACACACACAAAAAAAAACCGGGGGGGGTGGGGGTGGGGAAGAAGATATAACAACTATACTTTTTTTGAAGTTGTTACAACAAGCAAACGGAAAGGACATTCTTGGGGGGGAGGGGAGAGAGGGAGGAGGGCGGGAGGTGTCGGTGATGGGCCATAATAATCATATACATTGTATATTGACAAAATAAAAATTAAAAAAATAAATAAATAAATAAAATAAAATGTCCACATGCCAAAAAAATAAAATAAAATAAAATAAAATAAATAAAAACCTACTCAAGAAAAGTACTGTAAGTCCAATTGCACACAGAGGTGCTGAGCCTTACATATCTTACTCAAGATCACAAAGCTCTATATTTAACTTGAGGTCTTTCCTACCCCAAAGCCCATATACTTTTCCCTATGTGATATTCACAAATTAAAGAAAACATACTGTGCTTATTCTTGGTTTGGTAATAAACTCACTCTTTAAATAAAGATGAGTTAAATATATATGTAAAATTTCAGACTTAAGAGAAGAAATCAATGTTTAGTCAAAATGACAGACCCCAACGTAGAGCTACCCTGAAAGATAATGGACATGACCATGTGTTACGTAAAACCTCAAGATTCCATCCAATGTCCACTTTTGTTGTACCAAAGTTACTGCATATTTTAGGAGAGTTATCTGTTAAAGGACATTTATAAAGCAGACTAATGAAGTTTTTTGAGGTTGAAATAGCTGTTATGTGCCCCTAGAGGCACCATAAGGGATTGATTCCCAGGGACAGTATCTGCCTGGGGGGTGACAGAGGCTAATGTGCAGACTCCTGCCCAGTCATCAAGGAGGTACTGGTAGGCATAATCCCCACACATGAAGAAGAAGCCTACATGGGGTCTACAACAAGGTCCAGTAGCCAAGGAAAAGTCAAAATTTTGGATATCAGTGATAATGGCACATTGTTCCTTTGTTAGGTTGCCCACCTGAACTGTTTTCCCATGGCTTTGAATGCACCATTGGGCCTTGAGTGGCATGTCAACACCTGACAACATAGGCTCCTGTGCTGGGTCAAATTGACTCTGGTTTCCCTTTGAGTTGTTAAAGTCATTTACTGGGATGGTGATATGCTGGGGTTTCTCGGGCAAACAGAGCCAACAACCCCTCGCTACTGCAGGGTTGGTGATATTTAGGAGATGGTGGATGGTGTTTAGCATCTGGCTGAGGTCTGAGTTCTGGTCTGGTGATTGAGCACAGGGCTACCACCTTCTCTGTAGGTGTTTAAGCCTAGGGAGTGGTTTGGGGGTTAAGTGTTGGCTTAGTCGGTCTTTTATGGTCTCAACCTTTTGTTGTAATGCTTGGTCCTGTACCCCCATCCCCCATCACTCATTCCCATGCAGGTGAGAGTAGTCCAACAGGCTATCTTTCCCATTTTCAGATTCCTGGAGTTGGACAAAAGGGCTTAATTATCACTCCTTGCCAAAAAGTGCGTCCCTGGTAGGTGCACTTTTGGGTGTCATTATAGCAGTTCTTACTCATGTAAGTGTTGGATATGAATGTAGAACCTTGGAAGCAATCCTTTGGGCACCTGAGCAGTGTTTTAGGAATCACAAGCGAAGAAAGAGTTGTTATTAGAAGGCACACTGCCACCAAGAGATGGCTGAGAAATGTCCTGTTGATAGCAGATAAAGGAGTATTAGTAAAAACTTTTCTATCCTATTCCAATCCTCTGGGGTTACTGTTGTCCGTCCTATTGCAAAAAGCAAAACATAGCAAAAACTAAAGGGAAGGGGTGACATATGCTTAACATTTCATAAAAATAAATCAGTGTGCTTGTTTTGTCCTGCAGTGGCAAAATCCTCAGCCTTCAGCTGTGCATGCATCAGCCAGCCCAAGGAGTGGCTGAAGCAGGGCTTGTCGATTCCTCAGGTTTCAGCCATACATGGACTGGTCAGCTTCCAGTGTGACCAGAGCAGGCTGGTGACGATCAGCAGGGTCTCTCTGGAACCAGACCTTGAGCAGCTCAGAGGGTTCAGCCTTCATGGACCATGAGGTGGCGTTGTTTCAGGGAGCCGCCTGTTTGACGCACATATGATCGATCCAGGGAATTAAACCTGCAACCTTTTACTACAGTAGGGGTAGTTAGTACAACTTTGTGTGGCCCCATCCAGATTGGCTTTAAGGGAGACTTTTTCCAGTCTTTTACCCATACTGTGTCACTGGGTTGGAATTGGTGCACCCAATTTCCTAAAGGAATGGGAGCTTGTTCTGAAACCGTCTGGGTTATCTGTCAGAAAATCCTGGCCAGTGACTGCAAGTACTACAATATTTTCATCTCCCCCAACTGGTGGGAATCCCCCTGCAGTCTAGCCATAGGCAGGGGTGGTCCCCCATACATGATCTCAAAAGGGAAATATCCTGTTGGCCACAACATACAGCAAACCTGTAACAAAGCTAAGGGAAGCATATCTACCCAGGGTAGTCCTGTCACCTTGCAAAGCATGGCTAAAGTGGTCTTTAGGGTCCAGTTCAAGTGTTCTACTTTCCCTGAGCTCTGTGGCTGATATGCTGTGTGGAGCTTCCATTGTATCCCCAGAATTCTGGCCAGTCCTTGAACAACCTCTGCAATGAACGCTGGCCCATTGTCTGACCCTATAGTCAGAAGGAGTCTGTATCTTGGGACAATTTCCCTTAAAGGGGCTTTCATGACCTCCTGGGCTTGTTTGGAGCATGGGGGCAGTGCCTCTGTCCATCTGGTGAATGTGCATATCATTACTAACAAATATTTGTAGCCCTTGTAGGACTTTACTTCAGTGAAATCCACTACTAGATCCTCAAAGGGCAATGTCCCAACTGGCTGGACTCTGGGAGCCAGCTGGGGCTTAGCATTGTTTTGGATGCAGGTCGGGCATCAGGAGCTAACCTGGGCACAGAGGGAAACCAGTCTTGGGATTAAATAATAGTGACCCAGCATGGTCTCCAGGGCCATTTTCCCCCAGTGAGTCAGTTCATGATATTCCAGGACTAGCTGATGAGCCAGTCATGAGAAATCATTATTAGTCTGTGGTCTGGTAGCTTCCACCATCCTTCAGGGGTTTTAATTCCACCTTCTTTCTCTGCCCATTGAGTCTCATCCTTTGTGTACTTTAGTTGCTGTGCTGTCTCTTGCACTGGCATGATTTTGGCAGTCTCATTCAGGCCTTTAGCAGGCTCTCTTTGGGCAGCTGTTCTCTTGGCCATCTGATTGGCCAGCCAATTTCCTTCACTGATCCTGTCAGTGCCTTTTTGATGTCCTTTGTAGTGTATAATGACCACTTAGTTGGGCTCCCATATTGCTTCAAGGAGCTGGAGAATTTCCTACTTATTTTTGATTGTCTTGCGTCCTGCCATCAGCAGGCCCCTTTCTTTGTGTAGGGCTCCATGGACATGTAAGGTCACAAAAGACATATTTAGAGTTGGTGTAAATGTTGACCCATTTTCCTTTCAAGAGCCTGAGCTCTTGGATTAGTGTCCATAGCTCTGCTCATTGTGCAGACCAGCCTTGGGGCAAGGATTTTGCCTCTATAACCTCCTTATGAGTTGTTACTGCATATCCAGCTCTTTGTTTTCCTACCCAAATGTAACTGCTCCCGTCAAGGGCAAGTCTGTCATATCAGGCCTGCTGGAGTACATTTCATACATGAGTTCTTCACAGTCGTGGTCCATGGAGCCGGATTCTGCAGGTAGGAATGTGGCTGGGTTCACAGTCTGCACTGTTTTGAGGTGCATCAGGGGATTTTCACAGAAGAATCCTTGATAGTGAGTCATCCTGAAGTTGGTCAGCCATTTGTATCCCTGACTGTTCATCAGGGTGGTCACTGCATGTTGGACCTTTACATTGAGATTTTTGTTCCAAAGTAAGTTTGTCCACCCTTTGGATTAGGGCAATGGTGGCTTCCAAGGCCTGCAGGCAGGGTGGCCAGCCAGCTGCCATGGTACCCAGCTGTTTGGACAAGTATGCCACCGTCCTCTGCCAGGGCCCTATCCTCTGGGTGAGGACCCCGCAGCCACATGACCTCTCTCTTGTACGAAGAGGTTGAAGTCCTGGGTTTTATCCGGAATTCTAAGGACAGGAGCCTGGGTTAACAGGCTTGATTTCTAAAACGGCATGTTCTTGCTTTGGACCACACACGAGGGGTTCCTTTTTGGCTCCTTTGATTGCCTCATACAGGGGTTTAGCCTTTTCCAAGTATCCCAGTATCCAGATTCGACAGAAGTTTGCAGCCCCAAGGAACTCTCAGACTTTCCTCCTGGTGTCTGGTCAGGGTATAGCACAAATGGCTTGTTTCCTTTCTGTTCCCAGCCAGCAGTGTCCTTCAGAGATGTGGTACCCTAGGTATCTTACCCTTTGTTGAAATATCTGGGCTGTTTCCCAGAACACCTTATATCCTAAGTCAGAGAGTAGGCTCAGTGGGGCTCTTTTTCCTACCCAGGAGTTTTCCTGTGTGGGGACTGGCCAGGAGGATGTCATCAATATATTGAAGTCAGGTGCAATTTAACCTGTCCCCTGGGAAGACAGCTAGGTCTGAGACTAGTGACTGCAAAGAGCTTTTCCAAAGAGCATAGGTGAGTTTTTGAACCCTTGTGGCAGTCTAATCCAGGTCAACTGAGCTTTTATTCCTGTGCAGAAGTTTTCCCATTCAAAAGTGAACAGTGGCTGACTTTTGGGTGCCAGTCAGAGGTAGAAGGAGGTGTCTTTGAGGTCGAGACAGGAGAACCACCTAGCCTGTACAGGGAGTAGACTCAGGAGTGTGTAAGGATTTGGTACCTTGGGCTGGAGGGTGACAGCTGCATTGTTCACAGTGTGCAGGTTCTGGATGGACGGTACCCCTTTCTTTTGGGATTTTTGACCAGTGGGGGTGGTGTATTCCAAGGCTATTGGCATTCCACCAGGATTCCTGCTTCCTGTAACTGGTGGATGTGTTCTTGGATTCCCAGTTGAGCTTCCCAAGGGACCGGGTATTGTTTTACCTTGACTGGTGTAGTCCCTGGTTTCAGTTCTATAATTATAGAGGCATGGTACTTTGCAATACCTGGGGTCCCATTTCTGCCCAAACAGAGGGGAAGTCTCTAAAGAAGCAGTCTCTTAAGAGGTCCAGTGGTCCTTGGTTTGGGTCTTCTTCAGCCTTGGTATATAGGCACCATTCTCTTCCCTGGGCACCATTATAGCCATTACTATGGTCTTTTGTTTATTTAAAGTCAAATGGGTTGCCTCCCTAGGTATGATGGTTATTTGTGCCCCTAGTTTTCTCAGCAAATCTCTTCCTAGGAGGAGTACTGGACAGTCAGGCAAATATAGGAATTCATGAGTCACCCTGTGACCCCCGAGATGACAAGTCTGGGCCCTGCAGAATGACTGGTCTGCTTGCATCCCTGTAGCATCAATAATAGTGGCTTTTTGGCCTGAGAATGGAGCCACTAGGCTGGTGACTACAGAGTGTTCTGCCCTGGTGTCTGTGAAAGTCATAGGTTGGCTCCCTACTGTCATTTTGACCGTGGGCTCCTGGGGACTGAGGAACAGGGAGCCCTGTCTGCCCTAATCTGAGTTCATTCCTGCAAAGCCAGTGAGGTCCTGAAGCACTTGGCTTGATGGTTCAAGGTCATACTTTTTCTTTCTGGAGTATGTCTTGCCTTGGAGCATTGGTTGGGGCTTTCCCACCCCTTTTTGGAAATTCATTTTTCCAATGGCCAAGCTCCCTACAGTAAGCACACTGGTTGGTGCTCATCCTTCTCGGTGGCGGTTCCTTCTTTTAGATGCAGAGTGTGTCCTTTCGGGCTCCCAGTCTCAATTCACAAATACCTTGTAGGCCACTTTCAGGAGTTGTGTGGCATTCACCCCAGCAAAACCTTCCAGCTTTTGAAGTTTGCAATGGATGTCGGCACAAGACTGGGACACAAAGGCTGTGTTGACCATCTCTTGATTCTCAGCTGCCTTGGGATCAAATGGTGTGTAGACCTGGAAGGACTCGCATAGCCTTTCATAAAACTCTGAGGGTGACTCATCCAGTTTCTGGGTCATGATGGTAGTTTTGGACATATTAGTAGGTTTTCTGGCCCCTCCCCTCAGCCCTTTTAGGGGGGCCTCCCTATATTGGCAGAGTTGATTTCTCCCTCCTTCTTCATTGAAGTCCCAGTTCGGTGTGGCATCCAGTGCTGCATTTCTTGCCTAGTTCTCAGGATCCAGGGTGGCTGTGGGGCTGACCCACAGTCTGACCCCATCAGTCTGACCTCCAGAGTATGGGGGGGAGACACTTTCAGGGAAACTTACAGGCTACTGGCTTAACAACAGGGTCTAAAGGGTGACACGTGAGGGCATGGAGGTAGGTCAAAGGGCCTCTAACAAAACCTCTTGGTGGTTGATGGAATGGTAACTAGGCAGCCATAGGAAGAGAAGCAGCCAGAAAGTTGGTCTGTGGCAAAAGAGATGGACTGTGAGGGGAACTGGGTCCGGAGAGGAAACAAACAGGTTCCAGGGAGGTCTAGGCCCAGGAGGCCAGTTAACTTGATGCAATTGGATAGAGTCCTGATACTTGGTACAAAAGGGGCAGTGGTCAGATGGTAGGATGAGGTGGCCGAGGTGGTCTAGTGTAGGGGAGCCAAAATAAGCCTCAGTGACTACTTCAAAGAAGCATTCCCCCAGTTTCCAAGGGCAAAATGGACAGTTTGACATAGAATGTGCCTGTCAGGGTCTGGGAGGTGGATCCAACCCTCAGCCCTCCCTGCAGAGGTGGTGCAGATGAACAAAGGTATGGAATCCCCCCCCACCCCCCAGAGGAGTGGGAAGACCACATCCCCAGGGGACTGTTAGGTCTGTCTTGGCTAAGGTATACCCATATAATTCCTGGGCCTGGTCTCAGTCCACTCCAGACTGGAATCACCATAATACTGTATGACTTGACCATGGAATCATAGGTTAGGACCCACTAAGACACTGTGATCTAGAAGTCTTGGTGCCACAGATACCACTCACTCACCCAATAATTCTGAGTTTAAACATTTCCCTCCCCCAATCCTGACCTGAGCTGAACAGAAGTACCTCACTACAAGGTCCTGACCAGATGGACCTCACTACAAGGTTCCACACAGAGAGACTTCAGTACAAGGTTCTTAAACCAGACAGGCCCTCAGGGAGATCCTTTCAGGAGGTGATCAAGCTCCCCTTCATCCTGGAAGTGGGCCTGAACTGAACTGATGGGGGGTTTCCTTACCGGACAGCAGGTGGGGGGGGGTCTGGTAGGTCCTTCCCTCCACTGAGTCTGGTCAGACAGGTGCTTCCTAGGATCAGCAAGGTCCCATTTTCCGAGGTCCCAACAAAATGGCCAGGCAGTGCTTCCTCAGTCCTCTGTGGCATCACTGATCTGCTGGGTTGCCCTGTCTGGACTGGTGGCTCAAGGGGCCAGTCCAAATCATTTCCTGGCTGACACACCAAAAAATGTTATGGAATGGACTCAACAGAGAAGTGATCAGCACTCAGAGGGTTGGAGAGTCAGGTATTTTATTACACTGGCAGGCCCAGAAAAGCTAGTGCTCCAAGATCTGAGCCCAAGCTTAAGTTTCACAGGGTTTATATAGTCAGACTCTTCCTGTTTTTAGGTTTCATTTTCTCAGCATTCATGTGGCTAATGTAGTAGTAAGTTTTGTTTTCTCAGAACTCATGTGGCCAGGGCAGTGGCTAATGTGATAAGCAGGTGTGGTTACAGAAGCAAGAATGTGAGCAATTGATTAACAGTGGGGCTGATGCAATAAGCAAGCAAGTACTATTTCAAAGGCAAAATAGGCTATTAAGGAAATTAATTTTAATTTCTCCCAACATGGTGACCTCAGTTCCTTTCTCTCCTTTTGAAAGTTCAAGGGATTATTGTGATCTTTGTTTGTTTGTTTATTTGTTTCTTTTTTTTTCAGCTCTCACTTATGAGTGAGGACATGTGGTATTTCTCTTTCTGTACCTGGCTTATTTCACTTAACATCCATGAACTTTTCTCTAAGTTCATCCATGTTGTTAGGAATGGCAGAATTTCATTCTTTTTATGCAGAGTAGTATTCCATTATGTATATATACCACATTTCACTTATCCAGTCATCCATCAATAGACATTTAGGTTTGTTTCAACTCTTGGCTATTGTAAATAGAGCTGCAATAAACACCGGAGTGCAGGTATTCCTTCAACATCATGATTTCCATTCCTTTGGGTATATACCTAGCAGCAGGATTGCTGGATCTGTAGTTGTTTGAGGGAATTCCATATAGAGATAATTTTAGATGTAAGCACTCTGTTTACATTAACCTATATGTGTATTTTCAAACTGCTTCAGTGTAAAATTTCTAATTCAACATTATGCTTGCCAAAGCTTAAAGTATGTTATAAAAACCAGAACTTAATTCTATCTCCATGTGAAGTGGGGAGAATGAGTTTTTAAAATTCTTTTATTATTTCCTTATTACACAGTTGATAGAGACAATAAAATATTATTCTTTTTTTTTTTTTTTTTTTTGATCGGTAAGGGGATCGCAACCCTTGGCACCACGATTAGCCAGTGAGTGCACCGGCCATCCCTATATAGGATCCGAACCCATGGCCTCAGCGCTACCAGCACTGCACTCTCCTGAGTGAGCCACAGGGCCAACCCAAAATATTATTCTTATTCGACTTTACATTTGTTTGGTGGTTATTAGTGAAAATGAGCATTTAAAAATTATATTTCGGGCCGGCCCGGTGGCACACTTGGTAGAGTGCGGTGCTTGGGAGCACGGCGGCGCTCCTGCTGAGGGTTCAGATACCATATGGAGACCGGTCCGCTCACTGGTTGAGCGCGGTGCGGGTGCAACACTGAGGGTTGCGATCCCGTTACCGGTCATGAAAAAAGACAAAAAGGAAAAAAAAATTATATTTCTTGGCCATTTACAATGATTTTTTGCCTGTTTATGTCCTTAGCTCTTTGTGTGATGTACGTATGTGTTGGCGGGAGATGGGTGCTTTTTTACTTCATGGTGTGCAGGCACTTTTTGTGTGTTAAGGATATTAACCATTTTCTGCCATATCTGTTGCTTAATATTTTCCACTGCTAACCTATTTTTCTTTAACCTTGTTTATAGTGTTATTATCTTAAATCTCTTTCTCAATTTAAATTCTTATATTATCAAAGTTATTGCTTTGTTTCCTTATGGTTCACTTTTTAAGGTCATGTTTAAAAAGTCATTTCATATTTCAAAATTATGCAAGTATTTTCCTAGCTTTTTTAATGGCTTTTGTCATAATCATCATCTTCTTCATAATTATTATTGTTTTACTTTTTAATATTTAATCCATGTGATGATTTTTGGCTCAAGTCTTTATTCTCTCTAAGTACAGGAAGAGATACTGTTCTCCTTAAGTAAGACAGTAGCTATAATGTGCCAGACTAGAGAAGGATGCTCTTTTGCAGGGGAGCTGCTGCAGAGTGTCACTAAATCTCAGGGTTTTTAGCTCACAGTAAGTAACATGAGCTAAAACCCATATGCAGTCAAATTGCTTTCCTTATCCATGTCTCGGTTTCTCCATTATTGAACTGTGGAGTATTACACTTGCCTCCAATTCTTCAGAAGTTCCTGCTCATCAAATAACTGCTCTTCAATTGTGCCTTTCATTAGTTAAGTGTAGCAGACCATGTTTAATACAATGGATGAGGGGAAATTGCAAGTGGTCAGCAGAGCCTCTCTGATCCGGTTTGCTAAAGTGGAGATAACAATAATACTTACTCTAGGGCTGATATGAGAAATAAATGAAATGATTCATGTAAAGCAAGTAAGTGCTATCAATATTACTATTAGTATTACTAATGTTATTATTTCTTCAAGTCTGATAAAATCTTGGGCTTGGAGAAGTTTTCAATATTCACTAAGTTGTGGCTTATTTTTGGATTTCAATTATCTGCACTAACTCTGCTCCTTTCGGCTGAGGGGGAGGTGGAGGGTAATATAGGCCATGTGGGCCATTGTTATTTAACACAAGGAAGTGTAGAGTCCTTAGAATAACAAAATAAAGAATTGCACGATGAAAAAATTTAACTTTTTTCATACACTGTTTAGGGCCTGGCGACTAAACATTATCATCTAAAAATTGTTGGAGTACAGAAGTGAAACATTAATTAGGAAGTGACCTAGAAACTTGAAAACATTGCCTAGGGATACTCAGGGAAATAGCGAATACATTTTATTTTGCTGTAGTTAGTGTTCTATAACAATATTCTTTACACTATTCTGTTGCCAAAGATATGTTATAATGCAGATGGCATTACAAATTCTGCCTTATTTATTTTTATTTTTCAAGAATTGGATTTCAGAATTGAACCAGATTACTTAATTATCTTCTTAAAAATTAATAATAACAAAATAGACAAACCAGGTGGAGAATATAAACTACTTCCGTCACTGGAGCATTTACAAATTCTTAATTTTAATGAAAATTTCATTTGAATCAGCAAAACATACATGGGCTTTGTTCTCTGAACCAATCTAAGCATATTAGGTCAATTGCAGACTATTGAACAACTGTCACTCTCCTGTAACTACATCCATCAGAAAAAAAAAAAAAAAAAGAAAATCTGTATAATTACGAACTTCCATAGCACTTATTTAGTGTTCTAAATCTATAGTTATTACAAAAGGTCATTGCCAGAGGTGGGCAGGGTTTGCTTATTTACTTTATTTACCAATAGGCTTCACTGACTTTCACAATACCTTGGAGTAAAAATTGTCTTTGATCATGCTGTTATCTTTTAAAATTTACTCACTGCACCAGGGAAACCTTAATTTCATGACTCTGTGTGTGTGTGTGTGTGTGTGTGTTTTTCTATGTGTTTTAACCATTGAAGATATGCTTGCTTCTTATATTACCTAAAATCAAGTGTTTTGAGATGTGTATGTTTTTCAATCTACATTATACACTGTATTAGATAAAAACTGTTCCATGTTAATCGTAGGCATTATTAATTAAAAACCACATGCTTAGTAATTAGCCTGCAGGGTTTGTCGTCCTGCCAGGACCGGGAAGACTCCGTGGACAGAAGATGTCACACTGACGGAGCTGATACTGTGCTTGCTCTTAGCCAAAAGGCCAAGAAGTAAGGCAGCCAATTGGCTGGAATTTAGCAGTCAGTCAAATGGTTTGGTCCCTGCTGGATGTGAAGTAATGGACTGGATGCCATGAGGGCTCTCTGATGAAGCAGAAGCCACAACCAACAAGGGGTTCAAAATCTAACAAGGAGCAAGGTCAAGGGTTTGGATCCCCATTAAAGAAAAAAAATCTAATAAAGAGAAAGGACTATTGAAAATGGAAGTAAATGATAATACAATTAACAAAAATGATAAATAAAGGATTGTTTTAGTGATTAAATACCTCAAACTATGTAATTGGTATTGTAAACACAGCAAAATTTGTGTTATTAGAAATTCTTCTCTGGACAGTGTTTTGCTTTAGGACTAAACGCTAGATTATTTTTGGCCGCCTTTAATGGGTACTGCTGATTGCCTTCCCAGTGGCTGCTGCTCCCTACCTCCCTCCAAACAGGATTAGTTCTGTTCAGGCATCTACTCCACCCCTGGCAGCCCAGGTGACTCAGGGGAAGCTGAACCTACCTTCAGCCTGAGGGGTGCCCTGAGAAGCCAATGAACGGTTGGTATCTCACGGATAGTTGTGTAGGTCTGGCTGTGGTTGGCTCGTGACCAAGTTGGACCAATCAGATGAAGGGAAAGGTTTTTATTCCACCTTGGGGAAAGATGGTCTCTCTCAGCTGGACATGAGTGAAGAAGCCTGTGTTCCAGTTGCTTCTGGCAGCTCTCCTGCAACCAAGAGGAGAGCCAGCCTGAGAACAAAGCTGATACATACAGAAGGCGTAGAGCCAGGAGCAATGCCTAAAGGTGGACCTGCAGCCCTGCCTATGTAATGCCTTGAGGTTGACCTATCTAAGACTTCCTGCTATGTGAGCTAACATGGTTCCAGCTTTCAAAAGCCAGCTGGAGTTGGAATTTCTGAAAAGACGCTAATTTCTATTTCATCTTATAAGGAAGGGATTATCACTGAAGGCAATTATGTACTGCATTTTACATAGCACTTTAATTCATTGTATGTATGATTCTTACATTATAACATGTTTTGAAAGCTGCCTGACTTAGCAAGCCTGCTGTCCATTGAAGAAAACTAAGCATATAAACTTTGTGGAATTTGAGTTTACTTCAGCACACAGATTAGTTTTAAATTTATCTTAATTAGCTTAGTTTTTTATTTTTCTCAGCTATAAATGGAGTTAATCATATCCCTTTCACAAAGATGCACAGATAAGTAATAGTCTATCTCTATAAAGTACTTAAATTTTTTTCAAAAAAATAAATCAAAGGTCAATGTCATATAATTGTATATTATTTTAATGTGTTTGGGAGCCACATTCAATACTTGATTAGAATATGTCTTTTATATCATGCACTTGATTTAAATAGAAGTATCTGGACTTCAGCTTATAAGTGATGTGATCCTGAAAATCTAAAAGGAAAATTCTTTGTGCACTCTGATTAGTTCTTTCTTTTAATTAATGTCTAACATGGATCATGTTAGTACAGATAAAAAGTGAGACCCATAACTAGGTACCAGGTTAGAAAAATTGCTTTACCCCAAAAGATTGAAAAGCATCATGTGGCTGGTGTGTACACCAGCACAGAAGCATGCTTGGCTGAGGGCACGTTTGTGGGAACCCAGGCAGCCATCCTAGCCACCAGCAGAGTAGGCTCCTTTTCTCCCTGTGTTCTGTGACTTCTTCCCAAAGCTGATCTTTTCTTCTTACACATCCAGTATCCATATTCCATAATTTGTACAGCATGGTAAACTGGAGGTCATTCACTTATGTGAGGTCACAGAGTAAACTGTCCCTTCTAGGCACTTCCTAGCATGCTTTCCCCTTGTTAGGACACATCAGATATACATTGACCATGTCTGAAGCTGTTGGTCAATGACAGGGATGTTTCTTTGAAATTAAGCAAAATATAAGAGAAATTAAATTCAGAACATCCCATTCAGAAGGGAAGTGGGCTATTGTCTTCTTTATCGATTGTGAGGGTGCTTCCAGTGATATGTGTACATTTCTTTGAGTAACTCAGGAAAGTGAATATGTTATTGGTACACATTTTTAGAACTAAAACTTCAGATTATCTTTATTCATTAACCCTACCTTTAATGGTTTATTGAGCATCACTTTATGTCCTGTATTGGGCCAGGGGCTGGAGATGTGTAAAACAACGGTCATGGTCCCTGCTGTCATGGTGCTTATGGTCAGGTGGGGAAAGCAGACAACAATCAGATGATCATACAAGTGAAGGCAATATTAACTCTGTGTAAGTGCTGTGACAGAAAGTTATATGGTGCTACCAGGGGCTGGAGATGTGTAAAACAACGGTCATGGTCCCTGCTGTCATGGTGCTTATGGTCAGGTGGGGAAAGCAGACAACAATCAGATGTTCATACAAGTGAAGGCAATATTAACTCTGTGTAAGTGCTGTGACAGAAAGTTATATGGTGCTGGGAGAGCAGAGAGAGGGAGAGAGAGAGAACTCAACTGAGTCAGAGAAGGCTGCTGAGGGAGTTAACAAGGAGAAACAAAGGGGAAGAGTATACCAAAAAATGAAACATCCTGTGCAAAGGCCCAGTGGCAGGAAGAAGGGATCTTCTTTGAGGAACTGAAAGAAAGCAATGTGTCTGGAGGACAGTGGGTGAGAGGTACAAGGTGGCCAGGCAGAGGGGCCTGCCACCCAGACCATGCAGGTCTTTGTAGACCAGGTTAAGAACATCCTATCCTAAGAGCATTAGTTATTGAGATGTTTTTACGTAGAAGCAAGGATGTGTAAAATTCAGTTTTATTTTAAAAAGATCACTCAAGGTACAGAATGAAGTGAAGGGGAACAAGAGTGGATTTCTAGACATCTGTAAAGCTTTGCTGATCATTATGGTCTCCTTTGTAGCTGCTTCTCTCACTTCTCCCAACCTCACACATGAATATGCTCCAGAATGTTTTTACAGTCACTTTCTTGGTGGTCTCACCCAGTTTCATGGCTTTAAATGCTGTTTGCTCATACATCCTGATGACTCCCAAATTTATATCTCAAACTCTGACCTTTCTTCTGAGCCGCCAAATACCTAATGGCCTCCTTGACATTTCCTCTTGATTTCTAAAAGCCATTTCACACATAGCAGATTCAAAACTGGATCTCCTGATCTGCTTTCTCAAACTTGCTTCTCCCATAGGGCTTCCAAGCTTAAAAACTTTGAGTCATCCTTAATTCCTTTTTTTTTCCTTCTCATACTTCTTGTCCAAGCCATCAGCAAATAATTTGGCTCTATCCTCAAAATTATACCAGAAATGGACCATTTTTCACTTCCACTGCCACCACCCTGGTCCAATCCAACAACACCTCTCAACTTGAATTGTTCTAGCTCATCTTACTACTTTTAAAGTTTCTTCCCCTAATCCCCCACCTTAGCCTCTTCATGACACAGCAGCCAGAATTCCCATCAAAATGTAAGTCTGATCACACACTTGCATGCTTGAAACTTGACAGTGGTTCCCAATCTCACTTGGAGTGAAAGCCAGAGTCCTTGAAATGCCCCGGAAGCCCTGCTACAATCACAGTACCCTCCTCCCTATTCCATGAATGCTCCAGGCATGCTTTTACTCTGGGCCTTTGCACTTGCTGTTCCCTCAGCCTGGAATGCTTTTCCCCATGGCGGCCACATGACTCACTCCCTCAACTCCGTTACATCTTCACCTAAGGGTCATCTTAGCAAAACCACTCCTGGTCACCTGTAATTGCAACCCTTCCCCACCTCTGACACTCTCATTCCCCTTCCCTGCTTCATTTTTCTCCATGGCTCTTAGCACCAACTAAATTCCATATATTTTACTTTGTTAAAGCCTTTCATCATGCTGTGCACCCGCAGCATCCACTGTATGAGGGGGGAGGTTTTCGTTATAAGTTGTTTGCTGCTGTATCTCTAGTGCCTAGAAGAATGCTTGGTACACAGTAGGCCTGTTGTAAATATTTATAGTTGAAGGAATTAATATTTGCATTTTTACCATTCAGTTGACTGTTTGGTATGTAGTAAGTGCTCAATAAATGTTTCCTAAATGAATGCATAGAATGACTTAGCACACATTTTATTGTCAATTGCCTTCTAAAATAAAGTGCTCAAGAACAATTTTTCACTCATTCATTTACATGGTGGGTGTTCACTAAATATTTGCTAAAGGATGGAACAATTTTTTGAAGCTTTTTTACACTGCCCAGCCCACAATAATTTATAACTTATTTGAATTCCTATACATAAATATTTTCTATTTGTTTTGCTCATGTATTATCAAGGGCCCTTACACAGCATGGGTCAGAAATCATCACCACCTGAGATTTTGGCTTGTTCACCCTGAAAGCCAAGAAAGTGTTAGCTGAAGTTGAATGCATGAATGAATGAATGAGTGAATAAATGAATGAATGAATGAGTGAATGCACAAATAAGTGTACATAAAGGGAGCAGACTGTGCTTAGAACATTCCATCAAGCTTTTCACTCCCCGCAGTTTATTCCAGTTTTTCCTTGTCTATACTTTCTAAATTCAGATCAAATCTTGCTTCTGGCCAGTCTAGTAAAATCCTTTTTCTCCAGAAAGAAATCCAGAAGAAAAGGATAACAGCAGATAGAAGAAACCATATCTCACGTGTAATTCGCAGAGAATGTACCTCAGAGTCACTGGGGTAGGGGCAGGGAATGCTGTGGAGAGGGGCTTGTTAAAAATGCAGATTCTGCGTTCTGGCCCAGATCTCCCACGTCAGAATTTGGGGAGTGGGGGATTCCACAATGAAGTATATCTGAAGTCTTAACAATCTTCCTTAGCAATTCTTACGCAGAAATCTGAAACCCAGTACATTCACTGACTAAAAGGTGAAGCCACCTAGGGCACTGTCCATGGTGACAGAGATGGTTCTATAGCTCGAATGCAGAAAAATTCAGAAACATACCATAGGGTATCTGTTTTCATTGGGAAGTTTCTGCTTTTGGACTAAATTGTACACACAGTCCAATTCTTAATATCTAGGCAGTTAGAGGCAGGATTTCTGGATGGAAGAAGCTTTAAGGGATAGAAACATTACCTCTCTGAATTTGGGATGGTATATTGCAGGCAAGGATTTTGAGACTAGAAAATAGGGCTGTGCAGTTAATAAAACTAGAACTTTTGCACTAGAAATGTGGAGAGGGGCCACATTGTAATCTAATGGTAGGATTTACATAGGAGGTGATACATGTGTGACAATAGTCACCCTTCTCTATTCATGGGAAGAAAAGACAGAGGAAATTGATTGAAATATAACAACATGGATTTGAATTCAGTATAATGTGTATTTTCCAAATCATGACACTTTTAAAAGCTGAATTGAGTTTTCCAGAGAGGGAAGTTTAGTCTTTTTCAGTGAATGTCTTTAAAATGGGATAGATATGAATCTGTCTGGAGTGTTTGAGGAGAGATACAAGGTGCAAGTTAGGGGCATAAGCTTGATAATATTTCAGTCCTTCTCTGGTTTCTAACATTATAATTTGAAATATTTCCATAATAGTATTTTACAGATAGTACGATAATAAACAAGATCTATCCAGACAAGTGGGTAGAAATCACTGAATAAAGTAAAATTTTAGTAGGAGCCATTTAGAATTTGCATTCCCTAAGTATAGGGAAAAAATGAATTTTAGTCTTTAATGGCTCTGCTTCATTAACTTGATCATGGGCAAAATGAGATTCCTGATTTCCACATACAAAGTGGCATATGAGGTAGCAGTTAATTATTTATATCTCCTATTATTATCAGATTAACACAGCAGGTACATGCAATAAGCAAATGGGTTTGACATTTTTTTTTCTAAGTTTACTTCTGACAGTCTGGAAGCAGATTCATCTTATGAATTTTCTCCTGTTTTCCGGGATTCTTTATATGAGATAGCACTTAAGAAACAGTATCATACTAAAAATCTACAGTGTTAGTCAATAGAGAATTTCATCTGCAAAAATAGAAACAGCAGACAAGTTAATTTAAAGTTTTTTGTCTTCCTAGAAAAATATTTACAAATTTTTTATTTCAATAATAAATTTCTGTAAGTCATTATGAAATTTTCAGTTTTACTTTAGTATTTATAATTTAATACATTCAGTTCTAAATTTGAAGAGTCATTTAGACACATACACATTATTTAATTTCAAAACCATTTATTTGCTGTACTTTGATAGTGGTGTATAACTCTCAACCAAATGTTATCATGGTACAACCCACTTACCTCACTTGGAAAACCCTTCAGATATATGTACAGGTGAGATATGTAGTCACCCGGCTTTGTAAATCATATTTCTAATTCCAAGTAGTGGCAGAAGCACACTGTCAACTTTAAGACCTGTGGCTGATCCTTGTGGAATGAGACACTGTGACTGATGAGACTATATCTGTCCCTGTAAGAAGAGAATTCCAGGATCTCGTAATCAAACTCTGAGGGCATGTGGTTTTTATGCCACCACCAGCATCTTTAGAACTTGGCTTCCAGCTGGATTCCCACGTAAGATAAAAATCCTGGTGCAGCATCTCTCTTCTCAAGTTTCTGATAGGTATGTGCCAGCTCCTGACTACTAAATACTTTGTAATTAGGATGCCTTGGGCAATCACTGTCATCCTGCATCTGTAAGGGAAAGAGGGCAGTGTTAGTACGACTGGGCTCATTTCTTTAACATTCCATGCCTTATAGACCCAAAGGGCATGTGGTTTTTATGCCACCACCAGCATCTTTAGAACTTGGCTTCCAGCTGGATTCCCATGTAAGATAAAAATCCTGGTGCAGCATCTCTCTTCTCAAGTTTCTGATAGGTATGTGCCAACTCCTGACTACTAAATACTTTGTAATTAGGATGCCTTGGGCAATCATTGTCATCCTGCATCTGTAAGGGAGAGAGGGCAGTGTTAGTACGACTGGGCTCATTTCTTTAACATTCCATGCCTTATAGACCCAAACACAGCTGCCCGAAGGGCCTGTGTTTGATGCATGAACTGCAGGAAGACCTCAGAAATGAGTCTAATTATATCAGTATCTGAACGCTTTGTGGAAGGAAAGATGCATTATTCATAACCAAGAGTGAACATCAATGTAAGGGAAAATAGACCAACATAGGTAATGCTACTTTTTTAATAGCACTTGCCAATTTTGTGCTTATTATGTTTATTTGACTTCTCAGTACTGGAATGTCAGTTGCCAGAAAGCAAAGGAATTTTTTGTTTTCTGTTTTGGTTAGCCATGTACCCATAACTCCTCAAACAATGTCTGGCACAAAGTTAGGGATCAATGAATAAATAAATTAATATTAGCTTTTTAGTACTAACCATGAAATTGGGATAGTTATAGGCAAAAATGTGTGTTTAAACTATTTTATCCAATGTAATCAAATGAGGGACATAAGTTCTTCCTAAACTGTGTATTGAATATATTATCATCAGATAATCAAGTGTGATCAGGAAAGTGAAGGGAGAAAGGTAGAAAGGTGATATACTATTTATGGGAACTGTTGATCCAAAAAACTACAAATTCCTGAAAGGGAATTGACTTTTAACATGCTCAGATTGGAGTACATGTGGAGTCCTAGTGATTATTGTATTGGAGGAATAATTAATGATAAAATAAAATTATGTCAATATGATGTCACTTCATAGGGACTTCATTGCTAACATCAGCCTGTTATTTTCATAGTTAGCATTGCAATGTCATATCTATAGTATTAATGTCATTCTTTCCAAACACACATCAAATAGAATTTTGGTTTATAACTTTTTTTATGCCCATTTAGAGAGAAGAGGTTTTATTATTGCAACTAAGAATAAGAACTTAAAATTTCCTAAAATGTCTAAAGGGATGGCCTGTGTGTTATCACTATTTTAACATAATTTCAGATTAAACCTACTGTTATCAGTGTTTCAGACTATTTGCTGTGTATGCAAATAGTCAAGTTTCTGAATAAACTATATATAAAAAATAAATGTCTCCCCTTTCATACAAATATGCTACTTCTAGTTCCATAACCACAAACAAATATATTTGTTCATTATTAGGCTTCAGATTTCTTTTGTCATCAAACAATGAATAAATATATGTTACTTATCATTTTATCCCTCCATTTTATCTGTCATTTCCTGTAGTCCTTATCACAGTCACCTATACACTTGGAATACAATTAAAAAACACACAGGGTCTTAAAGGTTCAGAAGACATAGGAATTATTTGAAATACTGGAAAGACCTTAAAGTCCATCCAGGCTAGTTATTTTTGTTTAAATAAACTAGAGGCCAGAGGAATGATGGGCCAAAGGTTACAGTTACTTTGTGATAAAAACGGGACTGAGGCTTCCTCATGCCTCAGCAAAGGCTGATTTCCTTTGCTTTTCCTTTGGTGGCCCACCTTGACATTTAGCTGAGGATAGGAGGGAAGCTTAATACTGGTTGATTTACATTGAACAGAGACAGAATAAATTCCTTTACATTTTATATGGGATTAAAAATATTTTACCTATTTTTTTATAAGCAGTATGAAAAACATCCTTAGAGAGCATGCATGGATGTCATATTGAGTATAGATAGAGCCTGATTAAGAAAGTGAGTGTTTATTGCTAGATAAATTGTTGAAGGATAGATATCAATGCATTTTACCCGTTAATTAGTGATGGTCAGGAGCAATGAAAGGAGATAGAGAATGAGGATTACAGGGGGCGATGGGATAAACTGATTGTAAGAATCACAAGTGATCACCACAGAACTCCCAAGCAAGCCAGCAGAGCTTTCTAAGAGAACAGGTTAGTAACTGGAATGAAGTTGGTGGGGACAGCTAGCATTTACTCCTAACCTTTTACATAAGTGAGTTGACATGTTTGCTTGTTAAAAATCTATTCCTCTGGACTTCCTTCCCGTCTGGTCCAGCAGTGCTCTAGTTTGCAATTTTATTTCTTTGGACTTTCAAGCTAGAAATCTACATTGTAAACTCCTTTGAAATTGAGTAATTATTTGTATTAGATATTGAAATATATTTCTTCGAGTTTTATAAAGGAATGAGGAACTTGGAGGTTTGTTTGGTGACACACTCCTTTTTTTTTCAAGTATAGGTGACAAAACCTTTATATCTTTTTAGCTTCACACATAGGCAAATGCAAATCAGGAATGCTTTGTTTAAAGAGATTTTTCCTAACTTCAGTTGCATCTGTCTGGTGAGGGTCGAATTGACTGAGGGAAAGATAATATCTCCCCCAGCTCATCCGAATCCCCAGGGACGTTTCAGTTTGCATCTAGGAGGTCAGAACTCCTTGATGGTCCAATTGTGACCTGACACAGGAGGCTGATGAAGAAAAGGCAAGGTGATCTGCACAAGGTGTGGGACACAGCTCAGGACATCTCTCCCAACTTATAAAAAACAGAAAATCACTTTATTTGCTTTAAATCTGATTGTATTTGACATGGTGCCAAGAAATGAAAGTGAAATATGACAGACTTTTATACATAAACAACTGTTCAGAATTATTTTGTAGTAGTTTTATTTTTTAATTTGAACAAAAGTTCTAACAGGGTATTTGACAGCAGTTGCTTTGAAATAAAATTTGACTGGGAAATAGATGATTCGGTCGAATTTATTCATTTAACAAACTTTTTTGCACCTATTTACTGTGAAGAGTAATTAAAGAGATATAAATGAGATAATGTTCTTACAAAGAGATTTTACTGTCATGCTATATGTAGTGTTTCAGAACATAGTTGGTATTGTAAAGGAATAGAACTGATAATATCTGTTAAAGTGTCTTTAGTGATAATGAGATAAATTTAAAACTAAACCATGAAAGGGATCACAATGCTTGGAATATTGTTTGCATCCATTTCTCCCTTTCATTTCTTCTTTACCTTGCCTTTCTTTCCCGCTTGCTTACAGCTCGAGCTTTTAAGCCATCTTTAATTCCCTCCACTTTATGCTCTAGGGAGGGCCTGCACTTTGAAAATACTTGACATTCAGGAAAATACACTTTATATGTTGAAAATCAATGGTGACACAATATTTACAGCCCAAAGGCCAAACATTTGGAGTTTCTTTATAGAGAGTAAGTGCTCAGAGACCAGCTTTGTGCTACTAAGCTGTAGACATCAAAGAATAATAATACAGCAGTTTTCAACTTGATGGCCCGAATGGGCCTCAGCCCAGTGAAGTTAGGTATCGAACTGTTCCACAGATCTGTAACAGAGAACCGGTGTGGGAATCCTTATTTTATCTTAATTACTAAGGAGCCCTTCGTGTCTCAGAAGTCCCCGTGTTTTGTTTCAAAACTTCTATCTGGAGAATGAGTTTATAGACTTGTGTCTACAAAAGAATGACAATACTTTGAATTAGGTTTTAAGAAGATTCAAAGTGCAGCCAGAAGGGGAATTCTCTTGCTAGTCCCTGCTACATTGCAGGATTTCAAAGAAAGCTTATGGTAGGTCTATGATTTAGTAGAAAGAAAAAGAAAATGTTGTAGTCAGCAACTCCCCTGCCACCTAGCTAGTTTAGTTTTCTTGGGTTAAGCACATACCCACAAACACACAAACACACACACACACACCAAAGCATTTATGAGCTCATTAGGAACTACATTATGTGTCTGGGCAAGGAGTATCATTTGGTTTGTACATTTGACCCTTCATTGTTATTAGTTGCTCTTTACTAAATTAGCAGAAAGAGAGAGGATGGCAATAACTATTACTAAGCTAATGATAATTATCAGAACCAAACACGGTTATTGATGGATCCTGTATCCTTTCACATGAGTGTGCTCTTGGTAATACTGATGTGCTACTTCTGTTACTGGGCATGAACTTTCTGTGACCTATCATTTATCATCAGATGAACCTCTGCCTAGTGTAATAGTTACATTACATAACAGAGCTTTCTGGTGGTGAAAGGAATCCGCTTAAACCACTAGTGTGCTAGGGTTTCTTATGGGAGATAGAGTGTTCATTCTCTCTACTTGTAAAAGAGACTCAGAGGGAGCTATATGAACATTCACCTTGGAGAAAACTGTTGATGAAGCCAGACAGGGCTGATGAAGGATCACTTTGGGAATGGCTCCAGGCCTGTGAAACAAGGAGGATTTAGGAAAAGAGGAACCCCATAATGTACCAGTGATGTGATTATCAGAGAAGGCATCTAGAGATTTTCTAGTATATTTTCCCCTCATTTTTTGGATGATGAGGTTGATTGTCTCAAGGTCACACATCTTGTTTATGCTTATTTATTTTTTCCACCAAACTACAATGCCTCTCAGGACAAAGGACAGGACGACATGTCCTATTATCAAGGTCTCTGGGATATCTAGGATACAATTGCCACTAAGATCACTGCCAAGCTAAGAAGCATGTTTTTTAGACCCTTACCTGAAATTATAGTGGAGACCATATTAGCAAGGAGACAGCTCATACTGGGGTGGGTTTGGAGGGGGGGCGGGTAACTGCTTCCCAGGGATTTAGAGCATACAGCAACAGCATATGGGCATCCTGGGTTGCCCCTGCCAAAAGTCCATCAGCTGCTGTGTCCCACTTCCTGTGGGGATGGATGGTTAACCTATTGTGCTCATGTGTTTGGGAAGAATGCAATGTCACCTGAAGACCTATTGAAACTAATGAAACTTCACATATAGGAAGATAACTTTTTGGTTGGTGGCTGCAGCCGTTGCAGACAAGGCTTTGTGCTATTTCCCTGGATGCTAGTCTTAGGTTATGCTTCTATACCTTTGGAAGTTCTTTTATCCCAGCAGGCTTTGAACATCATACGTCCCTAAAGACAGTAGACCAGAAGAAGCATTTGCCAATGAATAATTATGCCTGCTTGGTGTGTACAAGCAAGAAAGTAGCAAAGAATTCACAAGTCTCTATGCAAAAGGCAAGCTCCTACAACCCTAAGGTTCACATTAAGGAGTCTCCTGAAGACACCACCCAGGAATTTGGAAGGCTTGGAGAGGGATGCTAGAAGATCTATTGACTGAGAGTCAAGCTCCCCTAGTGATGGGACTATAATAGTTTGCTAGGGCCGCCATAACAAACTGGGTGGCTTAAACAACAAAAATGAATTTATCTATTTTATTTTTAAGTAACAAATAATAATTGCATATATTTATGGGATACAATATGATGTGTTGATATATATTTTCATTGTATAGTGATTACATCAAGCTAATTAATATATCCATCACCTCATATACTTATCCTTTATGGTGAGAACATTTAAAATTTACTCTTTTAGCAATTTTGAAATACACATTGTTATTAACTATAGGCACCATGTTGTGCAAGAGATCTCGGGCCGGCCCGGTGGCGCACTGTAGCAGCTCCCGCCGAGGGTTCGGATCCCACATACAGACTGGTTCCCGCTCATCGCCGAGGATTCGGATCCCACATACAGACTGGTTCCCGCTCACTGGCTGAGCGAGGTGCGGGCGCAACACCGAGGGTTGCGATCCCGTTGCCGGTCCCGGCCCGGTGCGGGTGCGACACTGAGGGTTGCAATCCGTTGCCAGACACGAAAAAAGACAAAAAGGAAAAAAAAAAAAAGAGAGAGAGAGAGATCTCTAAAACTTTTTCCTCTTGTCTAACTGAAATGTTGTACCCTTTGAACAACATCTCCTAATCCTCCCGCCTTCCCCCACCACTGGTAACTACCATTCTGCTCTACTTATATGAGATTGGCACTTTTAGATTTCACATGCAAGTACAATCAGGTGGTATTTGTCTTTTTGTGCCTGGCTTATTTCACTTAGCACTGTATTCTCCACGTTTGCCCATGAAACAACAGAAATTTATTAACTCACAATTCTGGAGGCTAGAAGTCAGAGATGAAGGTGTTGGCAGGGTTGGTTGCTTCCAAGGGCCGTGGAGGGAGGATCTGTCCTGGTCTCTCTCCTCAGCCTGTACATGGCCATCTTCTCACATCATCTTTCCTCTATTCATGTCTGTCTCTGTGTCCAAATTTACCCTTTTTACAGGGACAACAGTTGTTTGATATTAGGGCCCATCCTAATGCTTCACTTTAACTTGGTTACCTCTCTGAAGACCCTATGTCCAGGTAAGGACACATTCTAAGGCACTGGGGCTTAGAATTAAAAAATATTTGTGGGCGTGAGGAGAACAATTCAGCCCATAACAGGGACCTTGTGCTGGTCCCTCTGAGATTCTTTTCTGATGCTGGAGAGAGAGAGTGTGTATGTATATACACTAGTTGAATTCTTCATTAGGAAAGGCCTCATAGTTAGTCTATTTTCTTCCACAATTTTCACCCATCTGAAAGCAAATCAATTTCCTTTTTTGAAATGGAAAATATCTATTGTTTCTCTATACCCTTTCCATACCTATCTTAGTTCATTTGGGCTGCTATAACAAAGTATTATAAACTGGGTTAACTTATCCACAACAGAAATTTATTTCTCATAGTTCTAGAGGCTGGGAAGTTCAAGATCAGGGTGGCAGCAGTGTCTACTGAGGCCTCACTCCTTGGTTCACAGATGGTGCCTTCCTACTCTGTCCTCATGTGGTGGAAGGGGCTCGCTAGCTCTCTGGGGTCCTTTTTATAGGAGCACTAATCCCATTCATGACCTAATCACCTCCCAAAAGCCCTGCCTCCTAGTACTTTTGCCTTGGGGGTGATGATTTCAACAAAAGAATTTAAGGGGGACACAAACATCAGCCTATAGCACCACCTCTTTCCCTGTACTTCCCTCACTCACTTTTTAATATTTCTGCATTGTGCTTTTTGCTTGTAGGTTCTCTCGCTTCTCTCACGTCCCTTCTTATTTCATCATCATAATTCACTTTTAAATGTCAGGGTTTGTATTTTGTTTTCTAACATTACAATTCTTTTGGCTCACATCATTTTCTTTTCATTCCCTTCTCCTTTAAGCATGTTTATTTTCTCTAAAATAACATGGGTGGGTCTCATAAAGACTGAAGCAAAGACCTTAAAAGACCTCGTTCATTTATGTCATTGAATTGTGAAATTGTTGTTATTCTTTCTGCTGGAGTGTTATCCTTTAACAAATGCATTTGCTTATCAATGGTTTGAAGATTTATTTGGGGATTTTGGAAAGTAGCTTAAAAGAAGTTTAGGAAGAAAATGTTTTATCCTGAGACCTCACTTGGGTTTACTTACCACTAGAGTTGAAAACATAGATCCGTAGGCCTTCTTGGTTTCTAGAGAAAGGCTACCATCATGTCATGATCTTACTAGAAGAAAGCAAAACTAATTATTGGATTCTCTTTTCATCTATTATTTTCCCTCCTGTCTCCCCTGTTTAGCTTCTAAAGCTGGTTCCATGATACATTGCTGGTAATTATTTAATTGCCATTTTCAGAAACACATTTTGCATTTTCACATTACCCTCTTCTTCATGGTGATGAAAGACAAGATGCATAATGTGTGCATGTGTGTGTGTCTGTGAGCATATACTCTGGATATTGCCTTTATAATAAAAGATAATATATACATTAGATTTCCTGTAATGGAGAACTTCGTCGCCTGCCTCTTAATGAGAGGTGCTGATGTGAAATGACCCTGGCTTTCCTAAACACACAGCAATCTAATTTGAACCTGTATGCCAATTACAGGCCTCTGTGGAGCACTTTATGGTGAAACAATCACGTCACAATAGGATTAGAACACTATGCCCCAGGACCACAAGGGAAGCCAGCTCGGGCATAACTGCAGGTTTATTCCTCTAAATTGTCTGTAAACAGCATTGATAGCCACCTTGGTGCCACCTTGGTATTGTTTCTATAAATCCTCCAAAGAAACAATCTAAAATGAATAGACAACAATTCAGTAATGGCCTGTTAGTTCCCAATACAGACTTATGCCACCGATCTGCCTCATGAATACTGCTCGTAGGAACTGATCCTAGACAAACATTCACAAACAGCAGAGCAGACAGACTTTATGACAACAATCAGGTTAGATATTCAGAGAACTCATTGTGAGTTATGCCTCCTCCCTGAGTTTTCCTTGCAAAACTTAGCTCCAGAGCTGAACCATTTTAGTCCTCTTAGTAAGTTTCTGCAGTCACATGCTTTAAACACTCTCTTCAATTTCCGTAATTATTATTATTTTTTGCAGTTACCTGACAATGCTGTCTCTGTCTTAGGTAAAGAAAGCTAAAATGTCCATGTTTTGATTATTAGGGCAAGTCTGAAGAAGAAGGCAGGATGAGCAGAAGTCAAGACACCGGAATGGAAATTAACCACCAAGTTGTACCAATGGGATTGAAGTAATTATATGATGTACAGTAGAGGATCATCGTAACATGGCAATGTTATAAGGCCAATCATATCCTCTTATAAATTAGAATGAAATGGTGTAAAATTGTGCCACTAAACTCTGAAGTATTAGGTTATTTTTTCCGATACAGGTTGAATATCCCTTATTTGAAATGCTTGGAAGTGTTTCAGATTTCAGATTTTTTTTTTAGATTTTGGAATACTTGCAGATACTTAATGCTCAACATCCCTAATTCAGAAATCTGAAATCCAAAATGCTCCAATAAGCATTTTCTTTGAGTGTCATGTCGGAACTCAAAAAGTTTTAGATTTTGGATCATTTTGAATTTCAGATTTTTGGATTAGGTGTGCTCAACTGTTCAATATAAAATCATTGATATCAAACCTCACTTCTCCTTTGATACATAGAAATAAAAGTTAAATATTTTTATTTACTCTGCTGTATTGCTTGGTATTTTTCTTCATTTGGGTGATTTACAGGCACTCAATGTTTTCTATTTTTGTCTTAGTGAGCTAAAATAGTTCTGTAAAATGGAACTACTATCCCACATTTGTTAGTGAGTTACATGAAACTATTTTTTATTGCTTATTTTGTGATGTTGGTTGACTGCAAGAAATATGTTTAATGAGAAAAGAATCTAAGAATGAATGTACCATGTTTGAAAAAATCACAGTACATATTCCCTAAAATGATATCATTTATGTCTTTGAAGAAAGCAAGAGATGTTTAAGTAAACCACTGCTCAGGTTAAGGTGTAGTGGTTTCCTACCACCCAGGCAAGGAAATTCTGAGTCCCTTCTGTATGCAAGTCACCATGGTGAAGAGAATGTAGGATCTATCCCAAGACTGTGCAGGCTATTGACCTGTGAAGAGTTGAGAGTATTTAGTTAATTCAAATTAAAAACAGAAATAAAAATGCACGTGAAAAACACACTTGCTACTTCTGAGAAAAAGTGCAGTTTGGGTCAAAGTGATAATTCAGCATAGAAACAGGTGTTTTAACTTGGGATGCATTCACAAAATAGTACACACAGGGTGGTTTAAACAACAGAAATTTATTGTCTCACAGCTTTGGATGTTGCAAGTTCAAGATCAGGTTGCCAACATGGTGGGGTTCTGGTGAGGGCTCTCTTCCTGGCTTTTAGACAGCTGCCTTCTCACTGAATCTTCATATGGCCTTTGCTCAGTGTGTACGGTAGGAGGGAGAGAGTGGATCTCTCTTTCTTTGCCTTCTAAGGCCACAAATCCTACCAGATTAGGATCCCACCTATATGACTTCGTTTAAACTTCATTACCTCTCAAAAGCCCCATCTCCAAGTACAGTCACATTCAGAATTAAGGCTTCAAAAAATATGAATTTTGGAGGTACACAATTTAATCCATAGCAATGTATTACTTATTTCAAAGTGCTGGTGAAATTTATTTCAATAGACTTCAAACTGGAGCCAATCATTTACTCATTTCAAAATAAGGAGGCTATTGTACCCTGAAAAGAGCACTCAGGTGGAAATAGAAGATCTTAATTCGAGGACCGGTTGGGCTATTTGCTGGCTGTGTAAACCTGGGCATTCTATACCCAGCACAGTCAAAATAGATGCCTCAGTCCTCTCTTACGCACGTATACTTCTTCCACTCAGCAATGGGCACACTGTTCCTCAGCTGCTGCAGTAGAAACCTGTTACTGTTCATCCTCTTCTTTCTGTGAACCCTAAATTCACTCAGTTGCCTTGTTTTGTTGGTTCTACATGTGACAGATCGTCTCCATGACCACCATTGTTTTGCATCCCTTCTGCCTCTGCCTTATTACAGAGTCGTATTATCTCTGGCCAGGCAATAATGGCTTCCTCCCATCCTGCCACCAAACCTATCCCACATTTCTGATGATGTCTGTCCCTATTCAGAAATGTCCAGCAGTTTCCCATTTACATATATGACAAAGCCCACACCTGACATTCCAGGCCTGCTAAAGCTGTTCCCGACCCAGATTCCTCACTCGGTCTCTCACAAATCCTCTTCATACCGCCGTTGTCCCAGCAAGTTGAGCTCACTACCACTCGACAAAGCTCCCATGCTCTACCATTGCTGTACTTGTTCTCATTCTAGTCATTCGACATTCAACCAGTATGTGCCAGTGCTGTGTTTTGGCTGCTGTCCTAGGTGCTGAGGCTACATGAAGGGTATAAGACCTGATTCTGGCTTTCCAAGTTCATTGTCTAGTGAAATAGGAATAGCCGTGTAAGCCAATAGGTACAATTTAATATGATAGATAAGAGCTCAAAGCTGTAACGCTCGTCATATCCATCTCCACACGTCTGTATCTTACTCATTCTGTTCCAGCTCACATGCTACTTAATCCCTTATCGCCTTCTCCTATTTCCATGGCACTTTATCTGTGATTTTCTTTAGTCTTTATCACTTTTGTCATGATTTAAATGCATGTATTCTCATCTCACATGCTACTTAATCCCTTATCGCCTTCTCCTATTTCCATGGCACTTATCTGTGATTTTCTTTAGTCTTTATCACTTTTGTCATGATTTAAATGCATGTATTCTCATGTCTTGTTTTTCACAATTAGATTTAAGCTTCTTACAAAAAATATCCATTCCATGTTAAGTTTTATGTTCCCCATAGTGCCTCATAAAGCCTTTTTACCTAGCACTTGTGGATGTGCTGACAAATATAATTCTTAAATTTGTGGAATCACAAATTAAGACAGTGGACCCATTAAACAAAGCCACAGTGAACTCTGAAATATTGTTATTCTTTTGAATAGTATTGAGACCTTTGTGATTTTATCAGGTTTTAGCTTACTAAGCTAGTTAAATAAAAGTCTGATTAGAGTTTAAGAACATGCATTTAGAAATTAATTCCAGAGGTTGAACATTGCATACAAAATGTGTACATAAAATGCTAATTATTACTAATATGTTGTAAGCATTAAAAACAGATTTGATTATGATACTCTTTGAAGTGCTTCTGGAAAGTATATAAGAAAAATCAGAGACTCTGGAGGCAAAGTCGTAAATGTGCTGACAAATATAATTCCTAAATTTGTGGAATCACAAATTAAGACAGTGGACCCATTAAATAAAGCCACAGTGAACTCTGAAATATTGTTATTCTTTTGAATAGTATTGAGACCTTTGTGATTTTATCAGGTTTTAGCTTACTAAGCTAGTTAAATAAAAGTCTGATTAGAGTTTAAGAACATGCATTTAGAAATTAATTCCAGAGGTTGAACATTGCATACAAAATGTGTACATAAAATGCTAATTATTACTAATATGTTGTAAGCATTAAAAACAGATTTGATTATGATACTCTTTGAAGTGCTTCTGGAAAGTATATAAGAAAAATCAGAGACTCTGGAGGCAAAGTCGTATTCATTAAATATATAAAAGAAGGAAATATAACTTTTAACAAATATTTCCAACATTAAAAAAATATAAGCCCCTAGGAGTTTTTTGTGGTATTACTTGCAAATGTTATTCACTTTGTATTTTAAATTAAAATTTTTTTTTTTTATAAAATTCTTTGCAAAAAGGAAAAAGGTTAATCTAAACTATGGGAAAGAAATATAAAATTATTGTTTATTACTTGTTTCACTGATATAAGAATGGTAAATATACACACAGTGAACTGGCACAATTTTGGGGCAGAGAAACTTAGCATATATTCAACACATTTAAATTTCATTTGGATAATTGACATGACTGCTCATAACAATTCAACCATACACAAGGGTACTTCAAAATGTTCACGAAAAAGTAGAATTAAAAGACATTATAAATCTTTTTCATGAACTTTCTGAAGTACCCTCGTATAATTGCCATAGTTTTCTTACATATGGTTTTAGTCTGTATAGCAGCTGGAGGAAAAAGGGACACTTACAGTTAATTTTGCAATTCACAAAGTTATTGTAAAGCTAAGACATGCTAAATTTAGAAAATTGAAAACTGTAGAAAATATTTAACTATATGGACAATATCATGTCTATTCTCACTGTATAGGAAGATTTAAAATGTTGGAAAAATTCCTTTCTGTCTTTTTTTTTTCTTATGCCTTTAAAAAACTGCATAATCACTTTTACCTTCCTTGCTCTTATCTTTTTTTTTCTTCAGTATTTATCGGTGGCTTAAGTACTGTATGGACTAGTAAGAGACACAGGTGTCTGGAATAAAGTATAGAAAAATCATACAATGAGCTTAGCTGGCCTTTCTCTCCCACTACCTTAAACTTGTTGATGTTCTCCAGGCTTCTGTGTTTGACAAACATCTGTTAAGAGTAATGTATGTGCTCAACTCTGTGCTGACCTTGAGATTTAGAAGGATAAGACAGTGTCCCTGAATTCGAGATTCTTCAAGAGTCTTGAAGAACTGTCAAAAATCAAGTGCCATGGTGGGCACTCTTGCTACAGGTCAGAATATGGCAGAGCAGAGACCCAGAGAAAGAAATGGTCAGTTATGTTGATTCCAGATCATCTTTTGGTCTCATGTGATTTGAGCAATCTCCTCTCTTTTCCTAATTTCAAAGCTGTTATGTTAACACTTAGTCTCCACTTGAACCAATATTAGTGTCCCAAAGCGGGAAACAAATGACAGATGATAATCTCGGTTACGATATATACGGGCCTGTTCCTGAAGGTAACATGATCACAGGACATAACCGCCATTATTTTTCTAGCTTCCACAGGCTCAAGCCCTCAGAAGTTCAATGAACTCAGGTCTCAAACTCAGATACTGGGGCGACATAGATGCTTATTACTGATGAAATACACTCATTAGGAATTATAAAATATTCTTTCCTTAACAGAATGTTTGTCACACACTAGATCATTCCTTTTGCTTCTGCTGTTCTTAGGAGAAGCTAGATCACAGTCTGAGGGCAGATACTATGACTTGTTTATCATATGCTCCTTTTATTGTCTCCTACCCCAGACTAAATGCCCAATACGTGTTTGTTGGCTTGAATTGAACCAACTTACATCAGAATTTGTTGAATGTTATCTATGCTGAATTTTTGACAATCTAAGTCTAAGCATGAAACTGAAACCATTTCATTTTTTTTTTTTCCTTTTTGTCTTTTTTCGTGACCGGCAACGGATCGCAACCCTCAGTGTCGCGCCCGTACCGGGCCGGGACCGGCCACGGGATCGCAACCCTCGGTGTTGCTCCCGCCCCTCGCTCAGCCAGTGAGCGGTCGGTCTGTATGTGGGATCCGAACCCTCGGCGGGAGCGCCACCGCACTTCCCAATCGGCGCACTATAGCAGTGCGCCACTGGGCCGGCCCTGAAACCATTTCATTTTGAATCATTATAACATTACTTTTTTCAATTTTTTGAGGACAGAAGATCTGTCTTTCTCATCGTTGCATTCCCAGTGACTAAGACATTGCCAAGTGCACAGTGGGCACTTATCTAATGCTCACTGAACTAGCTTAAACAGAATTGCATTTCCTTTGCTGTCCTGTAAAATAATCATTAATATCTTGCAGGCTTTTATCTCCTGCAAACTATCTGCAACTCTACACTGTTTACACTCTCACTTATTATTTTTTTATTTTTTATCTATTGAAACATAATTGATTGTATGTGTCTATGGGGGTACAGCACGTACACTCTCATTTTTAGAAGAAGGAAAACCAATTCACTGTGAAGTCATTGCCTCAGTTTCCCCCATTTAACTATTAGATGACTTTTTTTAGTATGCCTTGTTCTTAGCATCAGCACAGGTCTTTTCTTATCTTGGTATCATTCTTGAAGTTTGCGTTTTAAATTATTTATTTTAAAGAGAGTGAAATATTTGCCCTGATAGAATTATTTTTGGAGACTCTCACTAACAGAACAATGAAATAACCCCCCAGATGCGAACGTGAACATCTCTTAGACTGAACTTAGCTGAAAGCCCTGTCGATGAGCTTTAAGGGAATTTGAAACTTGGCATAATGAAATCACACCCCTGAGTTTTGCAGAAATGATTGCTGCACTGTAATATGTATTGTACTTAGATACTTAGATTAAAGATCTATTTTTATTTTTATTTTGTTATCAATTATGCATCCAGAAGAGAAATTCTATTACTAATGGAACCATTGAAATAGATACCTAGAGGAGTAGATGGATCACTTTATTTCTTGTCAGTTTCTATATTAGGCTTTCCAAAGCCCATTTGAGTATTTATCTACTATTGTTATTGTTGTAGAGGAGTGTACCTGGGGGAAATCTGTTAGGGGAATGAATAGGCCTGAATTCTATATTTGATTCTGCTTTTTCTTGCTGTATATTTTTAGACAAGTAGCTTTATACCAGTATATGTTAACACTTAGTCTCCACTTGAACCAATATTAGTGTCCCAAAGCGGGAAACAAATGACAGATGATAATCTCGGTTACGATATATACGGGCCTGTTCCTGAAGGTAACATGATCACAGGACATAACCGCCATTATTTTTCTAGCTTCCACAGGCTCAAGCCCTCAGGAGTTCAATGAACTCAGGTCTCAAACTCAGATACTGGGGCGACATAGATGCTTATTACTGATGAAATACACTCATTAGGAATTATAAAATATTCTTTCCTTAACAGAATGTTTGTCACACACTAGATCATTCCTTTTGCTTCTGCTGTTCTTAGGAGAAGCTAGATCACAGTCTGAGGGCAGATACTATGACTTGTTTATCATATGCTCCTTTTATTGTCTCCTACCCCAGACTAAATAAGAAACGTCAGTTTTCTGTCCTGATTCTAGCCCTACTGAATCAGAAGCTCTAGGTATAGGACACAGCAAACTATAATTTAATAAGCCCTGTAGCCCTCCAGGTGATTCTGATGCATGTTCAATTTTGAGGAGCACTGTTACACTTAAGGACACACTTTAGTATCTGTGAAAAATTTTTGTTCCTGGGTCTATGATGGCCACGGTAGAGGTCAGATATACTGGAAAGCATCACTTCCAGGCACAGACCCAGGCTGAAAGCAGATTGGGGCCTCTGGGCACCAGCAGCCACCTGGGTGCTCTAAGATCAGCACAAGCAGCCAGCCTTTCTGGGAGATTTAGGGACACTGGAGCTGTTCAGGTCGTACACCTGGCTCTCTCAGATTGAATGTGAAGGTGATGCTATAATCATAGAGTCTGGTTTTTGTTGGTGGCTGTCTGGGATCCTATCTTTCTCATCTGTATATTCTGGGGCCTAGAAAGGGACCTGCTCCACTTGGGGTCCTCATTAAACATGCTGGTAAATGGATTCAACTCATTCTAGCCCAAGCTCAGCAGAGTCACCTTGGGCAGTTTTTGATCTGTGATTTTCCCTAACTGTAAAGTGAGTATAATAATAGTATGCATTGAAATCAGAAAATATCTGTGAACTCACTTTCTGAATTGTAAACAACATTACAAAAGTAAGAGATGAATGAATAGAGATGTGCCATGACTTGCCACATCTCAAATAGGACCAGCTGGTAACATTTTTGTGGTTTTTAACAACAGTGCCATTTGTTCATGAGCATTCTTCTGTTTAATAAAGCAGACTTTTAATTATGGCAATATTTAGAAATTCTTCCATGGGATATGATGAAGCTATTTTCACTTTGAATTAACAAAAAATATAGTTTGAAAATATTTTTATATTTCCTAAATTGCCCTCATGCAAAAAAGATGTACTCAGCATTTTTTTTTTTACCATTTGAATTAGGAATAAAAGATTCTGTTAGATGCTGTGTGAGAGTATCTAAGACACAGTAGTTGACATTTTACTTACTGACCACCATGGGAAGCTGACAGTTAAGAGGGGAACTCTTCAGGAGCACTTGAGCCTGGAGGAAAGGAGATTCCAGGAAAAGTTGTTCCAAGATCATTAAAGACACATGTGTGGGAGTATTCTCTGTTTGCATTCCTAACTGAGGTGGGTAACCCTGGAGTCTTCTGTGAATATTAGCTGAATACACTGCTCAAAAATAGGGTGAAAGAAGTAACAGCTTTAAGAGTATTCTCTGTTTGCATTCCTAACTGAGGTGGGTAACCCTGGAATCTTCTGTGAATATTAGCTGAATACACTGCTCAAAAATAGGGTGAAAGAAGTAACAGCTTTATTTCCATTCTAGCTTATTAGAAATCAGGAAGATGTCTCCTAGAAAAACCAATGAACTAATAGAGAAATCAAAAGGGAAATTATAAAATATCTTAAAACAAATAAAAATGAAAACACAACATATCAAAATTTGTGGAATGTAGCAAAGCAATTCTAAAGAGGGAAGTGTATAACAGTAAACACTGA
Source organism: Galeopterus variegatus (assembly GCF_000696425.1). Lineage (NCBI taxonomy): Eukaryota > Metazoa > Chordata > Mammalia > Dermoptera > Cynocephalidae > Galeopterus > Galeopterus variegatus. The sequence goes on from NW_007731746.1 coordinate 83,846, forward strand.
CATCAAAAAGAAGAAAGATCCCAAATAAACAACCTAATGTTACACCTCAAGGAACTATAAAAAAAAGAACAAACTAAGCTTAATCTTAGCAAAAGGGAGAAAATAAAAAAGATTGGAGCAGAAATAAATGAAATCATGACTAGAAAAACAATAAAAAAGATCAACAAAATTAAGAGTTGGTTTTCTGAAAAGAAAGTAAAATCGGCAAACCTTTGGCTAGAGTAACTAATAAAAAAGAGAGAAGACTAAAATAAATAAAATCAGAAATGAAAAAGTTATTAGACCTAATACAACAGAAATACAAAGAATCATAGGAGACTACTATGAGCAATTACACACCAACGAATTATATAACCTAGAAGAAATAGATAAATTTTTAGACACATACAACCTATCAAGACTGAATCATGAAGAAATAGAAAATCTAAACAGACCAATAATGATTAAAGAGATTGAATCAGTAATAAAAAGTTTACCACCAAAGAAAAGCATAAGACCTGATGGCTTCATGGATGATTCTACCAAACATTTAAAGAAGACTCAATACCAATTCTTCTCAAACTCTTATACAAAATTGAAGAAGAGGGAATACTGCCAAACTCATTTTTTTTGAGGCATTACCCTAATAGAAAAGCCAAACAAAGACACTATAAGAAAATGAAATTACAGGCCAATATCCTTGATAAACATAGATCCAAAAATTCTCAACAAAATACTAGCAAACTTAATCCAACAGCACATCATAAGGATCATTCACCGTGATCAAGTGGGATTTATCTCAGGGACTCAAGGATGGTTCAACATATACAAATCTGTAAATACAATATACCACATTAACAGACTGAAGGATAAAGATCATATGGTCATCTGAATAGATGCAGAAAAAGCATTTGATAAAATGTGACATCTTTTATAATAAAAATTCTCAACTAGTTAAATTAGAAAGAATGTACCTTAGTTCATTAAAGGCCACATATGACAAACCCACAGGAATATCATGCTCAGTGCTGAAGAGCTAAAAAAAAGCTTTTCTTCTAAGATCCAGAACAAGTCAAGGATGCCCACTCACCATTTCTAGCCACCATACTACTAGCACATAGAAAGCCAGAGCAATTAGGCAAGAAAAAAAATAAAAGGCCTAAAAATTGGAAAGGAAGAAATTAAATTGTCCCTGTATGCAGGTGACATAATTATATATGTGTATGTGTGTGTGTGTGTGTGTGTGTGTGT
>NW_007731746.1:86075-89751 GCF_000696425.1 Galeopterus variegatus
TGCAGGTGACATAATTATATCTGTGTATGTGTGTGTGTGTGTGTGTGTGTGTGTATATATATATATATATATATATAATATATATAATGATATATATATATATATATATAAAACTCTAAAGAATTTGTTAAAAAAACTGTTAGATCTAATAAACAAATTCAGTAAGGTTTCAGGATATAAAATCAACATACAAAAATTAGTAATGTTTTTATATACTAACAACAAGCTATGCAAAAAAGAATTCAGGAAAAGAATCCCAGTTACAATAGCTACAAAAAATAAAAAACTTAAGAATAAATTTATCCAAGGAGGTGAAAAACCTGTACACTGAAAACTATAAAACACTGATGAGAGAAATTGAATAAGTCACAAATAAATGGAAAGATATCCTATTCTCATTGATTAAGAGAATCAATATTGTTAAAATGTCCAACTATCCAAAGTAATCTACAGATTCAATACACTCCCTATCAAAATTTTAATGATATTTTTCACAGAAATAGAAAAAAATTCCTAAAATTTGTATGGAACCACAAAAGACCCTGAATAGTCAAAGCAATCCCAAACAAAAAGATCAAAGCTAGAGGCAACACACTACCTGATTTGAAAATATATTATAAATCTATAGTAACCAAAACAGCATGTCACAGGTGTAAAAACAGACACATAGATCAATGGAGCAAAGTAGAGAGCCCAGAAATAAATCCATGTATTTATGGTCAATTGGTTTTCAGCAACACTGTCAAGAACAAACAATGAGGAAAGAACAGTCTCTTCAATAAATGGTTTTGGGAAAACTGAACGTCCAGATATCCCTTATCTCATACTACATAAAAAATAAATTTTAAAATTTTACATTTAAAACCTGAAACTATAAAACTACTAGAACAGAACATAGGGGGAAAACTCTATGACATTAGTCCAGGCAATGAATTTTTGGATATGACCCCAAAAGCACAGACAACAAAAACAGAAATAGAGAAAATGAATTACATCAAACTAAAAAGTTTCTGCACAGCTAAGGAAACAATCAACAGAGTGAAGAGACAACATATGAAATTGGGAAAAAATATTTGCAAGCTATACATCTGATAAGGGGTTAATATCCAAAATGTATAAAGAACTCAAACAATGCAATAGTAAGAAAATAACCCAATTAAGAAAGAGGTAAAGGATCTGAATAGATATTTCTCAAAAGAAGACATGCTAACAGCCAACAAATATATAAAAAAGTTCAAAATCACTAATAATCATATAAATGCAAATTAAAACAACAATGAAGTCCTCATACCTGTTAGAATGGCTATTAGCAAAAAGAAGAGAGATTACAAATGTTGGAGAGGATGTGGAGGAAAGAGAAACCTTGTATGCTTTTTGGTAGGAATGTAAATTACTACACCATTATGGAAAATAGTATGGAGGTTCCTCAAAAAACTTAAAATTGAATTAACATATGACTCAACAATCCCACTTCTAGATATATATCCAAAGGCAATGAAATCAGTATGTTGAAGAAAAAAAATATATATATATATATACATATATCTGCACTTCCATGTTTATTGCAGCACTATTCACAATATCGAAGATATGGAATGAGCCTAAGTGTTCATCAAGGATGAAAGGATAAAGAAAGTGTGGTATATATGCATAACAGAATACTATTCAGCCTCAAAAAAAGAAGAAAATCCAGTCATTTGCCACATATGGATAAATCTGGAAGACATTATGCTAAGTGAAATAAGCCAGACACAGAAAGGTGAATACTGCATGAGCTCACCTATATGTGGAATCTGAAAAAGTTGAATTCATAGAAGTACAGAGTAGAATGGTGGTTACCAGGGGCTAGGGGGAAGAGTATGTTGGGAAAATGTTGGTCAAAGGATATANATATATATATATACATATATCTGCACTTCCATGTTTATTGCAGCACTATTCACAATATCGAAGATATGGAATGAGCCTAAGTGTTCATCAAGGATGAAAGGATAAAGAAAGTGTGGTATATATGCATAACAGAATACTATTCAGCCTCAAAAAAAGAAGAAAATCCAGTCATTTGCCACATATGGATAAATCTGGAAGACATTATGCTAAGTGAAATAAGCCAGACACAGAAAGGTGAATACTGCATGAGCTCACCTATATGTGGAATCTGAAAAAGTTGAATTCATAGAAGTACAGAGTAGAATGGTGGTTACCAGGGGCTAGGGGGAAGAGTATGTTGGGAAAATGTTGGTCAAAGGATATAAAATTTCATTTAGATAGGATAAATAAATTAAAGAGATCTACTGTACAACATGGTGATTCTATTTAATAACAATGTATTATTGTATTCTTGAAAATTGCTGAGAGTAGATTTTAAGTGTTCACACCACAAAAAAATAAGTATGTGAGATAATGCATATGTCAAGTAGCTATATTGAGCCATTTCTCAATGTATGTGTGTTAGAAAATAACATGTAAGGGACAAATGCATACAATTTTTGTCAATGTAAACATTAAAAAATAAGTTTGGGAAATGCTGGTTTAAATGAACTTTAACAAGACTGTTTCTTACAGGCTTTCTCATAATCTTTAAGATTCTAATTCATTTTGTAACTCTTCAAGACAGAGCTCTATTACATAGGGCTTCCTAAACTTTCTTGACTATGAACATTCCCCTTTTTAATGGAGCACTTTGAAAGTCTATTATCCCACAGAACACAATATAAGTGCTGCACAATGCCATTGGATAAGGCATAAGATCAGAGGTTTTGTCCAGTGAAGGGTGATTCTAAAGTTTCTGAATTTGACCTCCAAGTTCTCTTTCTTTTTTTTCTTTTTTTTTTTTTTTTTTTCCTTTTTGTCTTTTTTCATGACTGGCAACGGATCGCAACCCTCAGTGTCGCTAAGGTCTCTTTCAATTCTAAAATTCTGAGTTCTAAATAGGCTCCCTCATCTCACACAGCTCAGGAAATTGGCAAGTAATGAAAGAAATACTATGACCCTCACTTATAAAAGCATTAGAAACCCATGGCATACTTTTTTTAAAAAATTATTTTCTCAAGGTTTCAAAATATATTGCTAAAGAGAAGGGTATTAAAACTGCAATATTTACTTACAGAGGACTTTTATATTAAAAGGAGGATATACATATCAATACAAGCCATAATACAAATAATAAGAAAATGATCACAATACTTAGTATATCTAAGGAAATTCTAGTCCCCAACCTTTTATTCCAGCTTTATCTACTCCCACTCTCACATAGCAGGCATTACCACTGTGCCTCTGTATTTCAACACGGTGCCTCTATTCAGGGTACACTTCTTCCCCTTCTTATCCCTGCTGAACTCAAGATCCTCTCTAAAACTGAGTGCTTGAGTCATTATATCTGCTCTTTGTCCCAGTGTTGGAGCCATCCCACCTCCCCGTGCCACCATGGTACCACTGAGGTATTTCTGTTGAAGCACATGTCCCTTTTTATTGTGGATACTTATTAATGAGTCTCTCAGCCCCATCCTAAAGCATTTTCTCATTTTGTGTATTCAATGTCTGGGAAATAGCGGATATGGATGAGTAAGTAAAGTCATATTATTCTTTACCGAAATTTTGCAAGGAGTATATTCAAACCTTTAAATGCTTAACTCGTAGCAATGAAACCTATAAATTTTGGATCAAATTTTAAGTC
>NW_007731746.1:90409-116708 GCF_000696425.1 Galeopterus variegatus
GTCATATTATTCTTTACCGAAATTTTGCAAGGAGTATATTCAAACCTTTAAATGCTTAACTCATAGCAATAAAACCTATAAATTTTGGATCGAATTTTAAGTCTGTGTGTGTGTGTGTGTACACACATATATAAATAACCAGTTGACTAGTTGACTTAGTTTCTTCACCTTTGAAATGGGGTGATTATAGGCATATGCCCTTTTAACAGAGATATTAAGATTAGTAAGCTAAGATCTATAAAGTGGATTGATATCCTCAAACGAAGAACTTGGATCATTACAATGCATATTATTAACAATTGCTAATATTATGACATATATGTTATAATATCATAAATTATGTTAATTATGACATATATGTGATAATAGACAATAGTAGTTTGTGGGACTATATAATAATTCTTGCCAGGCATCCTAAGGGGTCATAAAAACCACAAGAGTAAAATTTGAGTGGTTGTGATCACATATACCTAAAATGGAATAATTGCCTCATAATTCAAAATCCCTATGCCCTTTATTCTCTGTAGTTATAAACTGCCCAAGGGATCACATAGGCTTTTCGAGTTCTAACCAATCCAGTCTGCGTTATATAGAGAGTTGACCCTTGGAAGTTTGGTTCCAGGACTGCCTGCTGATATGCAAATCCACGGATGCTCAAGTCCCTGATATAAAATGGCATAGTATTTGCATGTAACCTACGAACACCCTTCCGCATACTTTAAATCATCTCTAGATTATATATAATGCCTAATACAATGTAGATGCTATGTAAATAGTATTTACATTGTTATGCTGTATTCTTTAGGGAATAATGTCAAGTAAAAAAAGTTTGTACAAGTTCAGTACAGATGCAACCATACTTTTTTCCCCCAATATTTTCCATCTGTGGTTGGTTGAATCCAAGGATGCAAAACAAATGGATGTGGAGGATTGACTGTATTTGCTTCAAATAATCACAGTCCTAGAATATTAGAGTTGGCAAAAAGAGATAAGAGAACTGAGGACACCAGAGGTGGGAAAAGGGAAGAGGGGGGTGGAGAGAAATGGATAAAGGGTCACAAACAATGTTTACACTGGGTAATGATAAAATTGAAAAATAAATTTAAAAAAAAGAATATTAGAGTTGGAGATCTAATCCAATGGTTCTCAAGTCTGGGTGTGCATCAGAATCATTTGGGCAGCTTTAAAAATTACCAATGACTAAGGTGCCATTAAACAGTCTAAAAAAGGAGTTGAAAGTTGGGGCTCAAGCATCAGCATTTTTTAAAGGCTGTACTGAATTTTAATGTGACAGTCTATGATGTTGTCCCACCCCCTGTATTTCAGGTGACACACAGATTTAGAGAAGTAAAAAGAGTGGGCATGTGGCTAGTTATCAGAACTAGGTTAGGGTCTAATTCTTGTAACACCAGTGCTCTTCTCACCACACTAAAGATGGCAAAGGGTGTTCAGATCACATGCCTGCTCTGATTAATTTGTGGTGGCTTCTGGAATGCTCTGATGAGAAAATTTCTGTAGCTGCACATGGTTTGGAGGGAAGAATTTGTTGATTGATATCAATGTCCGCCATGGAGTTAGGACCCAACGATGGTGTCAAGGGCTTGTCATCCCTGTACACTGTGCTTCAAATTTCAACAGCTCCATCCACTTACCTATTGTAATCCCTTTTATTCTTAGAGCTTTTCTGTTTAATGAAAGTAGAGGATGGAAGTGCCTGTCTTTAGCATGTCGTGTTTAAACATTGAATGGGAGGAAAGGACATCTGGAAAGGAGAGGCAGACATACTAACTTTTTTTTTTTTTTTTGGACTACTATATTATCATCCTAAATACTCATGCCAGATCCTTAATCAGCCCAGTATGTATTTCTTTTAGTTTGTGGGTTTTGGCACATTGATATGGTTGACCGAAATTTTTGTAGTATTGATAGCAATAGACCTTGTAATAAAAACATTTATTTAACTCTGGGATATTGGATACTTTTTATTGGCCTTCTAAAGCATTATCAAACTTTCTGTGATGGAGTATCATTTTTAAAAAATGTTTCCAATCCCTCATGGATTTCAGTAAAGGGCAATAAAAATGATTAATAGAAAAAGGAAATCAAAAGCCCAAAGATATACAAAAGGCAAGCTCCAATTTTTGAGATAATTATATTCAACAGATGTAATTAGTTTGTCAATTACTAAACTAGTTTCTAAACATTCTCTCTCAGTCTTAGTAATTATCCCATCACAGACTTAGAAGCAGTTAATAAGCCAGCACTGGTTTATGGACCATACTTTGAGTAGCACTAATCTAGATCTTGTTTTACTTCTACTGCAACCATGGTCAGGGTGACTGTCTGACTGTCTTCATGCCTAAATCCTGGAGGTTTCTGGCAACTAGACATAGAATTGATATTCATCAATTACTGAGATTCTATGACACAAAATCTATCCAAATCCTAGACTTTTAAGCACATTAATTGAAATATACACTTGAAAATAAAATTCGATATAGGCAGTCATGTGAGATGTTTTGGTTCTCTCTATTTTAAGTATTCTCTATCTGGATAACTTCATATAATTAGAGATGGCTGATAATCATTATTTTACTCCTGTGCAGAGGAATACACACAACATTTGGCACAGACTAGAGCAGATAGCTCATTTAAGAGTCAACCATCTGGAGCACTGAACAACTGTGTTCTGCAATCTGCAGTTCTTTCCAAAGACTTTGGAGGGTTGACTGTCTACTGGGAAGTGCAATGGTTTCTCTCAAGGGTCAGTAAGCTTTTCTATAAAAGACCACATAGTAAATATTTTAGGTTTTGCTATCCAAATATATTCTCTGTTACATATTATTTTTTTGTTTTGTTCTTTACAGCCCTTTAAAAATGTGAAAACAATTCTTAGCTTGGGAGCTGTACAGAACAGGACATGGGATGAATTTGGCTCACAAGCCACAGTTAACCAAACCCTGATTTATTTCCTGCTAAAACTGGAAACCAGACTCTTGTGATCCAATAGTATTGGTATTAGTTATCTATTGCTATGTCAAAAATTATCCCAAAATTTTGCAGCTTAAAACAACATTTATTATCTCACAGGTCTATGAGCCAGAAATGCAGGTGCAGGTTACCCGGGTGGCTCTGGTTCTAGGTTGCTCAGGAAGTTCCACTGAGCTGATAGCTGGGGCTGCTGTCGCATCAGAAGGTTTGACTGGTGAGGAGGATCCACTTCCAAGATCACTCAGGTAGTTTTTGGTAGGCTTTGTCTCTTGCTGTGTGGACCTTCCATGAGGCTGCCTCGTGACATAGCAGCTGATGTCCCTCAGATTAAATGATCTGAGAGAGTGATAGAAATTGAGCCAGACAGAAGCCACAGTCTTTTTATCACCTAATCTCAGAAGCAAGGACCCATCACTTCTGCTGGTGAAACCAATCAGTTCAGCCCATTCTCGAGAGGAAGGGATTTTGCGAGGGCTTGAATACCAGAAGGCATTGGTCACCGGGGGTCATCTGAGAGTCTGCCTGTTGCAGTAGCCATGTCCCTTTTAATCAATTTCAATAGGCTATGCATCTCTCTGTTATGATTTTAAAATACTCTCTTGTTTCTACTACAGACTTGTGCAGTTATTGCAAATAGCACCATGAGATTATGTAAAGATAAATTTAAAAAGCACATTGAGAGTTTTTATTTGGGGGTTGACAATTATGCAAAAATGTTCTCTAAATAAAAATATGTGAGAAATTATTTTTGTATTCAGTAGGCTTAAAAGACGTTCATGGAAGTGGCAGTAAAAGTGACTGAAAAATGAGACTTTGGAGTTGTTTTAAAATCAACATTTATCACTAGGTGCCTTAAATATTTTTTGTCTTTTCCATACATAATCTAATTTAATCTTCATGACAACCATCTGAGGAAGTTTAATTTGATCCCCATTTTATACATGGGGAAATTCAGGCAGACAGATGTTAAGTAACTTATCGTAAATCATACAGCTAGTGGGTGATTGAGCCAGGATTCAGAACTAGTGTTCTGTCCCTAGATCTCTCAGTCTCTTTGAGACACAAATATAGTCACTCAATCTAAATATACATTATCTATTGGGAATAATCCTTATAATAAGTCAACACACTCACCAGGTAGAATACTACATTAGGACCTTTTTTGAAAAATACTTTAAGGTGAACACTGACCTCAGTGATAAGTAATAAGCTAAATTAATAAACACTTTAATATTATTGGTTTTCTACTAAATATCATGGAGAAAAAAAGTCAATGCAAATTTATTTCTTCTTCATTAACAGTGCTTTCCTAGGAAGATGCCCACTTTTTCTGATTCTGAATCTTCAGCCCTCATATGGACCAGACTCTTACTGATTGTTATAAGAGAATTATCCCTGTATAAAGAAAGAATGATTCCGGGCCAGCCTGGTGGCGCACTGCTACAGTGCGCGGCTTGGGAAGCGCGGCGGCGCTCCCGCCAAGGGTTCGGATCCCACATACAGACCGACCACTCACTGGCTGAGCGCGGGGCGGGAGCAACACCGAGGGTTGCGATCCCGTGGCCGGTCCCGGCCCAGTACGGGCGCGACACTGAGGGTTGCGATCGAGGGTTGCGATCTGTTGCCGGACACGGAAAAAGACAAAAAAAGGAAAAAAAAAAAAAAGAAAAGAAAGAAAGAATGATTCTAGTAGGTAATGTCCCTGAAAATGCACAGTTTTATTTTCACTGTTGATAAACAGTTTATGGAGCTATGTCATTGTTTGACAACTTAATCAGTATTACTAGATAGTATTCCTGATGATGAAACTGACATAAAAAAAGTTATTCAAGAGTAAGCACTGATTAATATAAGCCATAATACAAACTATAAGAAAAAGATCACAATATTTAGTATATCTAAGGAAATTCTAGTCCCCAACCTTTTATTCCCACTTTATCTACTCCCACTCACATGTAGCAGACATTACTACTGTGCCTCTGTATTTCAACACAGTGCCTCTGCTCAGGGTACACTTCTCCATGAATTTAGTTTTTACTATAATTCTCAAGGACCTTTTTGGCTATAAAATTCTTATTTTTGATCAAACTTATTTTCATTTAAGAAAATAATGCATGTAAACTTCTATTTTCCTGAGTAATAAGGCTCTTTTTATTATGCTGTTGTTGTGATAGGATTAGTGGTTATTCCTTTTTTTTTTTTTTTTCTAAAGTTCAAGTAAAATAGTCAGAGATATTGGTAATAGAAAAAACAAAATTTCAGACAAGAAGTATATGACAGCAAGATAAAAACACTTAGGAGACCCCCGTAGTGCATCAGCCCAGCACTATGGTTCCGCCCCTTCACTGAGGAAGCACCGCTACTCACTTGCCCATCAGCCTCTGGGCCATACTGTGCACGTGGACGGCAGTCCCAGCAGCAGCTACACCTTTCTGTGTAAAGGACACAGAAGCATCACCAATGGAATAATGGCATGCATATTGACATCTGGCATACAGTTGAAGTTTAATATTTTTAAAGGAATAACTAAATAAATAATAAGTCAAAAGTGTAGATGTGGAATGACTATAAGAATAGTATGTTTTCAATCATAACTTTAAAGGTAGCTCCCAGGAAGTATACCAGTCTCTTCCTTAGGACTTTTTGACTACATGCTATAAGAAGAGATGATTCAGGATTAAGGAGGCCCAGATTTGAGCTCTATACTTAGAAAAAGCTATTTAAGCTCTTTCAATCCCCAATTTCTCATTTGTCACCTGAAGATAACATCTATAATACAAGTTAATGAGAGAATTAAATGGGAGCATGTAGGTCACACAATAGTCACTCAATTAAGTTACTTTCTTCCTCTAAGTTCCATTTTAGAAAGGAACTTTAGAATTTTTTTTTTCTAGAAATCATGGAGAACCTCTGTTATCTTGTGTCAGGTTGGTTGGTACATTTTGTGGTACATCTAGGACCACCATGGAATTTTCTTCTGTTTTTGACATATTACTCAGGAATTCAGCAAAAGAACGGCTTAAAATTTCTGAACCCCCAGGAAAAAGTAAATGAAGACCACACTGAGGAGCTTAAGAGTTATAGCACTTGAGAAAGAAGGCCTCCACCTATCAATGAGGTGGGTTAAACCCCTCAGTTAATGCTCAACTGTGGAGGAAATACAGATGCCACAATGGAGAAAAGGAAACGGGAGGCTCAAGTTGCCACACATGACATTCAGTCCTGCTGGAACCTTGCCTTCTTGATGGGATCAGGTTGAAGTTCTGCCACTCCAATTGTTTTTTTCTTCCTGCCTACCCAGAATCAAAGCCACGGAAAGAACATTAACCCACACTCCAGCTCCCTGAGTCACACCTAAAGCAGCTGAGACCGAGAAAAATTCTCAGAATCATGAACAGTCACGACAAAACCCTAGGCCTCCCACCTCCCCAAAATTACCTCTTTTCAAATTTGAGTGTCTTTTCAAATTAGTTAACTGTCCTGGTTAAACTAATTGTACAATAAATTCAGTAATTTGCTTTTATTGTCATATAATCACAGTTTCACAAGTATCTGCTTCTGGGGGGTCAAAGAGGTGTGCAGTATATTCATGGAGGTACCTGTGAGAAAGCTCAAGTAAAATAGTCCTGTCTGGGCAGGACGATTATGGGCACTCCCTACCTGCTATCTGAAAACACTGTCCACCCAGGCCCTCTCTGTGCATCAGCTTCTTCCCACAGACCTTTCACTTCTTTCCTAATGGCTTTTGCACAGTAAGAAGTACACTCATCAATAATGCACATTTTTCAGGCACAGTAAAAATGTTTGTGAAAGGCTATTAATGCAAAAGCAAAATGCCCACATTGCAAATACTAATCCTCCATTTACTTTAACATTTTTTTCTTGAAAGTACTTAAAACTAAGTCTGCATTAAAAGAAAAAAAATCCAGTAGAAAAAGGTCAGTGGGAGGACTCATAAAAGTGCACCCATTCGAAAGCCTTAGAAGTTCAGGAATTTGACCAATAGATAATATTGGTTTCTTCAATTTTAAAAATCACACAGCTAATCTCTTTTGGAATTGATATGAAGAGTGATTAAAAATACCCATGCATTAAGATCTAGTAAGAAAAGTTTTTTAAAAAGAGTATCTTTTTACTATGGGGTTGTAAAGCTCCAGAAAAGTGGGGTGTATAATAGGAAAAGTGACAGACCCTTAACACTATAGTGGGGATGTTACCATTATAATGAGAGAAACTATTCCTTGGAACCAGAACAGCTATATTCTTTTCTCAGCTTCCACAGTCCCCACACCCCTGGAGTACCATTCAAGACAGTGATGAACTGTGGTCTCAATTCCCTTATTAGCTGTAAGACCTAAAAATTATATGTGCAATTAAAAGGCAAAATGCTGATATTACTCATAGGAAGCCCTTTGTACATTAGCAAGGTACAAAAGTCTGCTGACACTTTGCAACAGAGATAGTCAGCAGGGCAGAAGATTAATAGAGCCTCATAAATTTGCAGGGTGAATACAGTAGATGGGGCAGAATAAGCACGTTGTGTTAGAGATAAATAAAGGGCATGGTCAGCTTGACAAAACATTTAACAAGGAACACAACCAGTCCTTTTACACAATTTGCTTGGCTGGCATTAATCCGTTTTATATAACTACACATAATTACCCCACTGCTCATGTCACAAAGGCCTCCAGCATGACCCAGAGAAGGAGCATTGGGAAAGCCAGCAATTCTGATGGGTTACACATTGTGTCATGCTGCCCTGTCCGGTTACTTTTCTGAACCAAAGGCCTTGATGGCAAAAGTGGCATTTCTTCCCAGGCCAGTGTTCTCCTGGGGTGAATGGGCTTTAGCCTCAGTTGTTTGTGTTTTGATGAATAAACAAGGGAGTGTCCTAAAATTCCAAAACAGAACAGTACAGAAAATATCTTGTAAAGCTACTCATCATTTTTATTTCTGGAATTTCTACAATGGAAATTGGTTTTATTTATTTTTTAAATAGGTACATCTAATGAATTAACTAAATGGGCTCTATGCACCCTTTCCTTGTGATTGCCAGCTTAGGAAATGTTATTAGTTTTCCAATGATATGTTGATTAGATATAAGGGAACCTCAAAGGATTTCAGATTTACTTTCTCTTTTAAATGATTCCCAAAGCAAAAAGCTTACTTTAATGCCAATATGTACAAAATGATACGAAAATTTCTCTTGAGAATAACCTGTCTTGCAAGGAATTTTGTTTCCTGGTTTTAGTAGATCTTGTCTCCTAAATTGCAGATTGTGCATTCATTTAACAAAGGCCTAAACCCTGACTATATGCCATGTTCATAAAACATTGTAGCAAGGACCATTGCTATTTAGAACATGAAATAGCCATAAAGAAAAAACTCAGCTTCTAAGTAGCCAGATGTGTCAGAGAACAATGATCATGTGGAGTTACAACTGTCAAAAGCTAATGTGAATTAGCTAATTTGTAAATATCTTTTTGTTATAAGTAATAGAAAAGATGCAACTCAGACATAGAATTGTTAAACCACCTCTGTGCCATCCATGTATAGCAGGACTTATTCATTATGTTGGCAGCAGAGGGGTAGAAGGAAGTGAAAAAGGAGGGACGTATGCAGATGTGTTCATATTTACATTTTGATGATAGCCATTGATGTGTGTGCATCTCTGTTAGCTATACTATAAGAATACATTAAGTAATTTAATGGAAACATACCTTCTTGCTAATATTTTAATAGTGTAGATCTGATAATGAATTCTCTTAGAAACATTAGACTCAGCATATGCACTCTTGCTTTATGTCCCATTTTACACTGAAAATTAAAGGAATGCAGTATCTTAATCATAACGCTGCCAACACTCTTATCTAGAGGCCTGTTGCCATTTTTGTCTTCTATAAAATTTTTATCCCCAAGAAAGGCAAGATTACATTTTATTCCTAACAAATTGAGTTCGTGTAGCATATTTTTGGTGATCAAAATACTCAGATATCTTTGGAATTCTGAATTGGTGAATACTCGTAATGTGTGAAAAAGCATGATGCATACTGTACGATCTCAATCACAGAACATCGTATGTTGAATACATAGACACACAGGACCTGGAAGGACATGTCAAGTCAAACTGTAACTGCTTGTGACTATGGATGACTTTGTTCTTTGCTTCTTGTGTTTTCCAGTTTACTATAATGCACATATTAGCTTTTAAAAAATAAATGTTATTTTTAAACCTGAAATAAAAAAGCAGTCCATGATTTTCCTCTGTGAGAAGATGGCACCCGGGACTAAGATCACCAAGGATCTGTGCAAAGGCCAGTTAGAATAGTCCATCTGAGGCAGAATGCTTTCTAAATCCCTATTTTGGAGCTGCCACTATGGTAGAGCTTTCACAGATTTGGTGGTAGAAGGACTATTTAAGCAACTTGTTAACTATGCAGGCATTTGGGGAACTTAGGAATATTCTAACTCCTTTTGTTTCTTCTGATAAAACTGGTAGACCTACTACATGGTGGTCCTCCCTGGAATCAGCTTGCTTGCCATTGGATTTAATAAGCTCCTTGTATGCTAAATAACAGGTTCATTTTCCTTTCTCTGAAGGACATTGTGGGCCTTCATCCTGGGGAAGAAAGCACTGTTCATTCAGTGAAAAAAACCTTCATACATGCCCTGGGGCAGTGATTTGTATTAATTAGTCCTCTGTCTAAATTTAGGGGCTGTATTAAAGCCCAAACTTTAGAGAGTTTGGTCACTTAAGAATAAAAGCGAGGAGCCTGAAAGGCCAAGGGAAAATAAATATGACTTGAAAAAGTATCAACATTTTAAAGTATCGACTTTTTATTGCTAAGGTGATAGTTTTTATTGTATGGTCCCTCAGCAGGAAGCTTTAAAGAAAGGGAGAATCAAGATATGGAAATCCAGTGGAACATTTATTTAGCCTCAAGTGAATCTTTTACAGTGCAGCAGATGAGACTTCCAGAACTTACTTTCATGGTGACAGAACTATAGCCACAGAAAACTCCCTGCTTATAGATTGCTCCTCATACATACTCATAAGCATCCCACCACCCACCTGGGGGTTGTTTTTCATGACATGATTTTCTCTAGTACAATGATCTAATAAAGTATCAGTCACTTGCTTTGTTTCTACTTACTATTGTGAGTTTGCTCTTTTCTCCTGGGTTTGTTGGGGGTGACCTGTTCAATGGTTGGTCTTTGATCTCTGACTTCTGGATGAGGATTTAGGAAATGTTGTGAAATAGACATCAGTGAGAACACTTTAAGAAACGTTGGGTGGTAAATATACATTGGTGCCCTACTTAACAAGAACTATGCTCTAATAGAACTCTCACTTTGAACTTCTGCATTCTGTTATTAGTAAATAAGCCTGAATACTTTGAAAGACTTTTTTTCTTTTTAGATTTATGAACTAAATAATACTCCCTTACTAAGGGAATAGGCTTGCCAGATACTTATTGCAGGTAACATTAAAGAACTGCAGCCCTTCATGAGTTTAAATAAGGTTGCTAATCAGGCTGTACATTGTTCACCATGTCCCGGATCTCTTGGCAAAGGCTTCATCTAAAAATAGCATGACATTCCATTTATAGGAGACTAGGAACTTGCTGCTTCAAGATGAATGGTGCTTCAAGATTCAAGACTCTTTTTAACCCTTGTAATCTGCTTCAAATATAACCCTTTTGGATAGAATAAAAATAAATCTCTCATGACATTCAACCCTGTAGAGACTAGGAGTGTTCTTTCTCTTCTCACAAAGCACATACATATACAAAGTAAACTTAACTAAACTTAATTTTAATCAATAAATGGGGTTAGAGGTGGAAGAAAAAAGTCAATGAAATTTGAGAAATGTAATGAACAAATGAAAGGAAAATACATGTTACATACTGTATAATATGAAGCCTGGGAAATATAGACTTTAAAACTAAAGAGTAAAGTGATTCTATTAAACCTGATCATTGAGATCTAAAACAGTGAGTTTCATTGTTAACTACTAGAAACAAATTAGAGAATTATGAAAGGTTTTTTTAAGTTTTTAAAATTTTATTTTTTTTCAATGTACATGTTTATGGGATACAGTTTGTTGTTTCAATACATGCATACGTCGTATAATGATTTAATCAGGATATTTAGAATTTCATGCTTGGAATTGACCTTATATAAAATTAGTTATCTTTCCATCCAATATGGGGATACCTTTTAAAAAATTTCCCAAATTAGGTTATCTGGCTTTTGGTTGGACATCTCCAGTGCAAGGTAATTCACTAACTTACAAAGCAGGGCTTCATGTTGTTAACAAGCTGTGCCACAGATTCTTTCCTTAGACCACAGAGTTTTCCCACCAAATTACTGGACATGGACAGATTATTGTGAGAAATTGTAAAAGCTGCTTCTTTAGATTGGTAACAAAGGTTCATATGGTTAGGCATATGAAGGAATGATTCTTCCAAAGGGATGGACTTATGGACCATCATTTGGACAGGATTTGGATTTTGAACAGTGTTTTGAATTCATCTTGTCCCAGTCTCCTTAACAAGAAGGTAAGACTCTTCAGGCTCCTTCAAGACATATCTTTCCCCATTCCAGCCCATTATGCTTTGTCTGTGCCACTCTAGGAGCAGACAACTAACCTGCTATTATAATTATCTATGAAAAATATGTTTCCTTCAATATGTTTCTTTAAAGACAAGAACTGCAGTTTGTTCACTACAGCATCTAACAGATTCATACCTTCATTTAACAACAAATTATTGCACACACCACTAGGCTCTGAAGGCATACAGCAAAATAGATCCTGCCCTCAAGGAATTTATTTTCTAATAAGGAAAACAATCAAGTAAATTGATAATTATAGTACAATGTGGTAAGGATGACGATGATGTGATATATAGGATTGGTGGGGCTGTAGATAAATGCTCACATACATATAAATGTAAATCTAAATCAAATTCCAGGGAGAGTTTTTTGAAGATGGATGAGAGTAGATCATGTTTGATCACAGAGTCCTTTTAATCAGATAAATGCTCACATACATATAAATGTAAATCTAAATCAAATTTCAGGGAGAGTTTTTTGAAGATGGATGAGAGTAGATCATGTTTGATCACAGAGTCCTTTTAATATGGTCTATTACTGTCTTGCAGTGAATATTCTTCAGCACGCAGGCAGGAGATGAAGGGCTAGAAAAGTAGGCAGAGTCCTGGAAATTAAGTCTTTTGTGTGCTTCAAATTCATCCCTAATATGTCAGGTATTATTAAGTGATTTTTTTACGGGGAAATAATGACATAACTTTTGTACTTTGAAAAGAGAGCACTGCATTGTGAGTTTGTATCATCCAGGAAAGAAGTAGGGAGGTCCTGAACTAAGGTCCCAACAGTGGGAGCGGCCATGAGGGGAAAGATTTGAGAAATACGTAGGGGGAAGTCACAGGCCTTGGTAACTGATTGAAGGTGTCATGGTGACTGGTGAGGAGGAGGCACTTCTAGTGTTCTCAAGTGAAGTGTCAGGAGGATCCCAAGATGGGGTGAGGTGGAGAAGGGGCATGGTTGTGGGAGGCGAGCTGGTGACCCCCAGTTTGGGCCTCTTGAGTCTAAGGTACCTGTGTGACACCTACGTAGAGAGGCCAAGCAAGCAGCTGAATGAATATGCTCAGTGGTATGGCTTAGGCTGTGGGGATAGATTTGGAAGTCCAAAGTGTCAGGGGAAGCCATGGATTTGAATGAAGTCACCAAGAGCAAAGTGTTCAGGAAACAAAGAGCATCGGTCTGAGAACAAAGTCCCGAGGAACTAAGATTTAAGCAGCCAGTGGAGAAAGAATTGCTTAATTTTGTGCACTAGAGAGGTGGGAGGAAAATAATGCCATGGAAGTTTTAATGGAAGGGTAAGCTCAGGAGAATTCCTGCCTGTCCTTCCCCTAACTCCTTTCAAAGTGATCATTTCTCACAGCTTGCTGCTGTGGCTTCATCATTCACATATGTAGATCACTACCTTCTGAGCCACATGGTCTTTCATTCTGGGGCAACAAGTTTATGAGCCAATCTAGCTTCTGGGAGGAAGTACTGGTGTGAGACCCTTGCTCACATGGGTCAGCAATGACCAAGTGGATCAATAAGGCTCTTTTTGCCAGGAATATGGAGTTAAACAGAGACAGAGGCAGCAGATGCTATTATGGGTTGAATTGCGTTCTCCCCAAATTTCTATGTTAAGTCTTAACCCCCAGTACCTCAGCATGTGCTCTTATTTAAAAATAGGGTCATTGCAAATGCAATTAGTTAATTTAGGAAGAGGTCATCGTGAAGTAGAGTCTCTAATCCAATATGACTGGTAGCCTTATAAGAAGGAGAAATTTGAACACAGACACACACATACAGGAACACCACGTTGAGATGAAGGCATATTTTGGGGTAAGGCTTCTATAAGCCAAGGAATGCCGAAGATTGCAGCAAACCAGAGGATGCGAGGAGAGAGGTGCGGAACAGATTATCTCAGCGCTCAGACGGAACCAACCCTGCTGACACTTTGATCTTAAACTTCTGGTCTCCAGAACTGAGAGAATAAATTTCTGTCATTTAAGCCAGTTTGTAGCTCTTTGTTATGGCAGCCCTTGCAAACTAATACAGGTGTAGATGCTGACAAACACATAGAGAGAAAGGCAGCAGGAGCCATGAGGTAACCAAAACCACGTGCAAACAGAAATCATGAGAAAGAAGAGGAGGCAAGGTGGTTGCTTGACAACAGAAAGAGCTGTAAAAGCAGAACTGAGTCTCTACCACAGTGGGGTGTGAGGGTAGAGTCAACAGATTTCAGCCGCTGAAGGGAGAATGAGATGACCTAGCAGATTATGGGCATGTTAAATCCCGATCACATTCTGATCCCTCAACTGTGTTTTGATCTTTGAGATGCTATGATGTTCTGCTTTTCCTGTTCTTGTTGTGACCTCATGGTTTACTTTTTAACTGTGAAGTCTCATTACACAATCAGTCCTATCTTCCTTTTGTCTAGGTATATCCTCTTTATAACCATCTGTATCAGGTATCTATTGCTGTGTAACAAATTACCCAAAACTTAGTGGCTTAAAACAGCACAAATGTATTTTCTTACAATTTGAGAGGTCAGAAATCCTAAAAACAAGGTGTTGGAGCTGCATTCCTTCTGGAGTCTGTAGAGGACGCTCTGCTTCCTTGCCTCTTCCAGCTGCTAGAGGTTGCCCTCATTTTTGCCTTCTAGCCCCTTCCTCCAGCTTTAAGTCCAGAAGTGCTGCATCTTCAATGTCTTTCTTTCTGGCCTCCACTTGCATTGACACATCTTCTTGACTCTAACCTTCCTGCCTTTTATTAGGGATGTTGTAATAGATTGGGACCACCTGGACAATGCAGGATAACCTATCTCAAATGCCTTAATTTAATCATATTGCAAAATCTTTTCTGTCATTTAAAGTAACATAGTCACAGTTTCTGGGATGAGGACATAGACATTTTGGGAGGCCATTATTCTGTCTACCACAGTTGGCAAGAATAGGAAGAAAGAGGATAACATACAGGAGATCAGAATGGAGGAAAAGTATTTTGTAAACTGAGTAAATTTGTCCATTTTGTTGTGTAATGGGCTCTGTGGATACACAGATGAAGAATTCAGTCTTTCCTACTGATTGACTCATAGTACTAGTAAGAGTCTTATAAATGTGAATGGAATTAAATGGTATCTAAATCTATTCACCATTTTCAAATACTTTGAATATTAAGTATAAAAAACTACCAAACTCATTGCAAAATTCAGTTCACATGACTGTGGATGTTAGAGCGTTGACAGACAATGGATATTTTATTTATATAACTTTAAATCTGGAGGTTGTTAGGCAGTAAATCTGTCTTTGTATATTATTACCCATTTGAAAAATAGGCCATTTTCATTTTAGGCTTCCTGGGCCTATTCTTCTACTGTAGTAAAATGAATACATTATACTCTAAAAATGAAACTCACATTCATGGGATAAATTGAAATATTTAATAGAAACATTCAAACACAGTGGATAGCCATTACCGCATAGGGGATAACATACATGAATAAAAAATAGTCAAAGAAGTGCATTCCCCAGGAGCAAAAAAGTCATCTTAATTATAACAGAGCATATTGATTAGTAAGGAAATTTGTTTAAAATCTATGTATCTGATGATTGGTGACAAACGCTTTGCTTGTGCAATAACTGAGTAATTTGAAAAAGGCTCATAAGACACCAGAGAAAAAGTAGAAAGTATGTATTGGCCATTCACAGACTAAATATGACTAGATATCCGCTGTTCTTATTAAGGGAATTATAAGTTAATTATGGAAGCCAAAAAGACCCACATAAATATGTACAGATATATTTGATAATTATAAGAGAATTCACTATAAGGCTGAAGAATGGCTAAGGAAAGAAGGGAGCACATTTAAAATGCATTAAGAAGTAGATCATAGGATGAATTTCCTGATATTCTTCCAAGGAAGGAAATTAAATACTCCCCTCTTGTGTTTTTTTCACCCAGTTTATTATGAAAACTTTTCAAACATGAAGTTGAAAGAATTGTTGCTATTTTACTATACTTGCTTTGTCTGTCCGTCCACCAGTCCACCAATTCTCTGAAGCTTCTTAAGCAGAAAGTGTCCGTCCTGTTCAGGAGATGAGTAAACTGGTGGTGCAGGAAGATGCCTTAGAGCCGACTCTCCCTGTGGGCAGGAGGGGCGGTGGGGGGGCATAGAAGGGTCGCACTTGCCTCCTCGCCCCCAATCACAGCCACTGTGACCGATGTTTGTGGGCTGGGACAGCAGAACTGTGGAAAGAGCTCCTAGCTTAAGCGAGGTTTCAGGTTCTACTAATCCTCTAATTTCATGTGACTACAGTCATGAATCACTTGAATGGCGGGGATACGTTCTGAGAAATGCGTTGCTAGGCGATTTCGTGCTTACGTGAACATCACAGAGCGCACGTACACAAACCTGCATGGCGCAGCCTGCTGCACACCTCCGGCTCCATCACAGCCTTGTGGGGATCTCCAGTCAGTCGTCGACAGTCTCCCCAACTCATACCCTCTTTTAAAATCAGAACAGCTGCCTCATTGATTCAAGAAAAGTCCAGCTTCATTTGTGCCTTCAAATTCTTTTTTTTTTTTTTTTTTTTTTGCTTTTACCTGGAAAAACTAATATTTTCTTTTTTGTTAATTTAACCTACTTCTTTAGCACTATGCTCAGAAATGTCCTCTCTTTGAGGTCTTTCCTGACTATGTATTCTGCTCTGCTGTTTTCTGGGATTCCGTGTGTGCATGTGTGTGTGCGTGTGTGCATGTGCACATGCACTTTAAGTCCATAGTTTGTACAATAAAATGTAGCACTTCGTTTTGGAAAGTCCTACCTAATTTGACATTTTATTTGTGACATTATGTTTAAGCACCCCACCTTCCTCTCCAGTGCCCTGTAAGCCTTGCCTATTAGGCTTAAATTTACATGAGTTGAGGAACTCATGATGGGCAAAGGATTGTCACTGGGAGGTAGGTCAACCCTGCATCCCTTTAGTCCACGTCAGGGTCTCTCACCATGGTGTTAGATTTTTCTATAGCAGGAGGCACTTTTAAGGAAAGAAAACTACAAATCAAGTTATTTCTATCATACCCATTTATAAGAATTTATTCGGATTTGGTTGTATAATACTATCAGTGATTTGCCAGTTTGTTCTCAGATCTATTTCTCTAACTTTGCTGTTCCGCTCTGCATTTGAGGGGGCAGATCTTTAATATTTCCCAGCATTTTTTGCCAGGTTTGGCCAGTGGGAGGCATTGGTGGGAGACTGGAAGGTGGGAGGAAGGGAAAATGCCTCCCTGCCCCCAGCCAACCCTTGTTTGGGTAACATCTTTTGCAGAGGCTGTGTCTCCTCCATGGCTCATTTCTTGTCAAAACCCACCTCCTTCCATGGTTCCTGCTTCAGCCAGGCAGCTCCCATCTTGTTTCAAGCTCCCACTATCATGGCCAGCTTCTGAGTTCAGTCACACCTTCTCAGCC
This sequence comes from Galeopterus variegatus, assembly GCF_000696425.1. Classification (NCBI taxonomy): domain Eukaryota; kingdom Metazoa; phylum Chordata; class Mammalia; order Dermoptera; family Cynocephalidae; genus Galeopterus; species Galeopterus variegatus. The sequence continues at coordinate 107,454 of NW_007731746.1, forward strand.
CTGGATCTTTTTAGCCTCTGGGGTTGTGGCAGCTTTTTGCTGTTGATAATCTCTGGGTTGCCTCACAGTCCTGTTTGGCTTTTGGCTTTTACACTGCCTCCATATCTAAGCTTGCATATTAAATTTCCTCTATTGAATTACCTAGCACGGGGTCTGTTTTACTGACTGAACTGTGATTGAAACAATATCACGGTCTCATATCTCCCTTTTTCTCCGAGAAGACACTATAGCAGTTTGGTGTGTCTGTGAGAGATATGCAAAGGTGTTTAAAAGGAAAAGGAGCTTAAGGTTTTGTATGGGATGGAAGAGAAAATTTACACATACATAATGAATGTCCACATGCTTAATTTAGAATGTGTCTAATATTTCCACTTGAATTTGTGTGTGTGTGTGTGTGTGTGTGTGTGTGTGTGTGTGTGTGTGTGTGTGTGTGTGGTCACATCATTAATCTAAGGCTTTTCCGATTCTGAAAAAGATGTGGTTTTCTCACTTTTGCTTTGAATGCATTTCTTCATCTTATACAATTGTGGGATGTTTATCTTAGCAGAATGGACACAACTATATCCCCAACACCACCAAAAAACTAATTTTATCTTTCTGTTCCTTTTTGACTCTGAAGAGCTGCTAACAGTAGACAATAAGTTCACTTAGGGGAACAGGAACTCTAAACGAAAGGATCTATGGACAGGAAGGAAAAGAGAGCAACAAAAGGACTAGCCCAGAGACTGGGCTAACACAAGACATGGCAATGAGACAAGCTTTCCTCAGTGTCCCCTCCTTGGCTTCGTTTGGAAACCCTATATTTTCTCAGCCACAGCCCTCGTGGGCATTCAGCAGTTGGCAGCTCTCCAGCTGAGCACTTCATTTCACACAACGGCTCTAATTTTCAAATATTGACTTGAGAACCTAGCCTCCCTGGTGCCAGCTCAATTCCTAAACACTACTGCATTTAAAGCTTTGATTATTATAATGTACTATTGGGGGTTCCAGTTATCAGACTGAATTCATCTTTATGGAATTTCTTTTATCGTAGTTCACCAAAGATACTACACCTGTAGGCAGCATTACATAAAGAAGGCTGAGTCTGTTTTTAATGTGCATTTATGCAAAGATTTATATTTAAAATGTACTGGTAACTATACCATTACATATCGAGGATGATGAATGTTATGCAACTGGACACGTTGTAAATAAAATTGAGTGCTGCACATTTTAGATGCAAAATAGCCTGCTTTCAGTATTTTACAGGCAGAGCATTTTCATGAGCCTGATGTTAGAAGAAGGTATACTTTGCATTTGATCAGGACTCTTAGGTGAGATGTAGTACATTGCAAAAGGAAAATAAGATTAATATTTATGAGTTGGTAATAGTTTTTCATAAGCAAGAACACTATATTGCCACATTTATTCAATGTGAAAAAACATGATAATTACCATGGAGAAAGTCCATTTCAATGAAATACTCAAAATACCATCCACAAGTATTGATAAAAATAGGTACTGGACTTTCTACCCAAAACCCAAGAAAATCAAGGGGAGCTTATTGTGAATAGGTTATATAGATTATAATTCAATTTAATAACTGTTGTTTTTCATTTCTTTTTCATTTTACTCTCAGGTCATCCTGAGAGTACATTTTTGTGGAGATAAAACATTGATTATTTAATGGACTTATTAATAGACCATGTATGTATTTGTCCGTTTCTGTTGCTTATGTCAAAATATCTGGAACTGGGTAAGTTTGTAAGAAAATGAGTTTTATTGCTTACAGTTTCTGAAGCTGGAAAGTAGAAAGTCCATGCAACACATCTGATGAAAGCCTTGGTTCTGGCAACAATGATGGCAGAGTATCACATTGTGAAAATGGTGGAGCAGAGAGACAGACTCCCCTCTCTTCTTTTAATGCCCTCAGAACCACACCCATGACCACCATGATTAATCCATTCACTACTGCACAGTCCTACAATCGACTCATCTGTTCAAGGCCCCACCTTTCAATTACCATGATAGGACTTCCCACCCTCTTTACACTGTCACAGTGGGGACTAAGTTTTGGGGATATTCAACACAAGGCAATGTATTTGATGATTGAAAAATGGAGTTGAGCAAAGTGGGCAAGGATTGGGGAAGGGCATTCAAAGTTATTGGAACATTATGCACAAAGTCTTAAAAATGTGTTTAGCATTTCCCCTTCAGAGCTTACAACAGATCCACTGCTACTGGAGTGGTTATTGTCAGGGGATGAACAGCAGGGAATAAGGCAGGTGTAAAATGCTGGTCCATTACTGCTGGAGGGGACATTTCCAGAGGAAGAATAGCAGGCGATGAGGCAGATATGAGAGGTTAGGTCCCTGAACCAAGGATCTCCAGTGCTCTATTAAGAAGGTTAGCTTTTCTCTGTGGGCAGTTAGGAGCCATCAGTATGCCTTAACTGAGGGTCTCACTGGGCCAACTCTGTCACATAGGTAGTACTTGGGAAGAAGGGTTGAAAGGCAGAGAATGTGGGAAAACAACACCGATTTCAAAGGCATTGCAGTAATCCAGGGGAGATCTGATGAGGGCTAAATAAGAGAGACAGTGGAGATAGAAGGGGTAAATGGGAGTGTGGAGAAAGAGAGTTAATAAATATCTAACAGGACTGGCTGTTTAGCTCACTTGGGTAGAGCATGGTTCTGATAACACCCAGGTCAAGGATTCAGATCCCCTTACCAGTCAGCCACCAAAACTAAAAATAAACAAATATTTAAGAATGAAAATCAATTATCTATGCTCCTTTTAATAAACCTCCATATGTAACAGTTTTAAGGCATATCAGTAGAAGTAAAACATGGATAAATGTGTGTAGGCAACAACTGAAAATCTTTCAATCATTTATTTGGGTTTCATTAGAAAACAGATAAAGTCAACACAATTGAAGAATCTTATTATCAGAAAAGACATTAGTAATATTTCACCTCTCCTCTTCCACCTATGCATGAATCTCATCTATGAACCAAAAGATAATCATTCAACCTCGGTTGGCTCCTTCTTCTCTCTACAGGCAGCCCTTCCATTATTGTACAGCCCAAGTTATCAGTCACTTTTCTCTTATGTTGATCAGAAATTTATTCTGGTGAAACTTCATGCGTTGGTTCTTGTTCTTTACTCTGTGACACCAAGAAAGAATCTAAATTCCATTTTGTCTGGCTGTTCTTTAGACATTTAAGGATGATTATAATTTTCCCATTAAATTTCCTTTGGCTAATCATCCAGTTTCTTTGTTTGTGTCTTCAAATACTTTTCATTCAGGCTATCCTTCTCTGATGTCAATTCCCTTCTTATAATGTGGTGCTCTGAATTCCACAGTAATTTAGTTGTGGTCAGATCAGCAAAAGGATGGGGGTCCCTGGCCAATAAGCCAGAATTTATATCTCAAAGTCTCACCTATTTCTTCTTCAAATTAGTTACCAACTGCTGTAGATTGAATGTACTCCCAAAACTCATTGAAGCTTACCTGCATTGTAACAGTGTTAAGATGGTGGGAAATCTAATTATGGTATTTAAAAGGTGGGGCCTTTAAGACATNTGGAGAAAGAGAGTTAATAAATATCTAACAGGACTGGCTGTTTAGCTCACTTGGGTAGAGCATGGTTCTGATAACACCCAGGTCAAGGATTCAGATCCCCTTACCAGTCAGCCACCAAAACTAAAAATAAACAAATATTTAAGAATGAAAATCAATTATCTATGCTCCTTTTAATAAACCTCCATATGTAACTAGTTTTAAGGCATATCAGTAGAAGTAAAACATGGATAAATGTGTGTAGGCAACAACTGAAAATCTTTCAATCATTTATTTGGGTTTCATTAGAAAACAGATAAAGTCAACACAATTGATGAATCTTATTATCAGAAAAGACATTAGTAATATTTCACCTCTCCTCTTCCACCTATGCATGAATCTCATCTATGAACCAACAGATAATCATTCAACCTCGGTTGGCTCCTTCTTCTCTCTACAGGCAGCCCTTCCATTATTGTACAGCCCAAGTTATCAGTCACTTTTCTCTTATGTTGATCAGAAATTTATTCTGGTGAAACTTCATGCGTTGGTTCTTGTTCTTTACTCTGTGACACCAAGAAAGAATCTAAATTCCATTTTGTCTGGCTGTTCTTTAGACATTTAAGGATGATTATAATTTTCCCATTAAATTTCCTTTGGCTAATCATCCAGTTTCTTTGTTTGTGTCTTCAAATACTTTTCATTCAGGCTATCCTTCTCTGATGTCAATTCCCTTCTTATAATGTGGTGCTCTGAATTCCACAGTAATTTAGTTGTGGTCAGATCAGCAAAAGGATGGGGGTCCCTGGCCAATAAGCCAGAATTTATAAGTATATCTCAAAGTCTCACCTATTTCTTCTTCAAATTAGTTACCAACTGCTGTAGATCGAATGTACTCCCAAAACTCATTGAAGCTTACCTGCATTGTTACAGTGTTAAGATGGTGGGAAATCTAATTATGGTATTTAAAAGGTGGGGCCTTTAAGACATGATTAGATTGTAAGGACTGCCCTGGTGAATGGATTGATGCACTCATAGAGTAATGGGTGTGGTTCTCATGGCTTTATAAGGAGAGTGAGTGAGAAGTTTAGCTGTCTCTTGCTCAGCCTGTTCTTGCATGTGACACCCTGAGTGAAAGTTCCCACCAAAGAAGGCCCTTACCAGATGAGTTCCCTGGACCTTGGCCTTCCCAGCTTCCAAAATTGTAAAAAATAAATTTCACTTCTTTATAAATTACCCAGCTTCAGGTATTCTGTTATAAGCAACAGAAGCAGACTAGTACACTAACATCATATCTTTTCTTTACCACCTCCTCCATGTTTCTGTTACCTGGTCCCCACCCATTCCAAGATTTCATAGAATTATTATTAGGGATAGAAAAACTTGAATTATTATTAGAAATATTTTATTTTTATTAGCTTTATAATTATATTAAGTCTTTAGAGAATAGAAAAGAAATATTTTCACAAAATCTTGGGGTAATGCTTTGACTCCTACCAACTGCAATAAATGACTCCTTGTGGAACAATTAAATTAGCATTGGGTCAAGGGAATTCAATGGTAGAGAGGGCAAAAAAAAATGCTCAATTAATCCTAAAATATATGGCTCCAGAGGTAGTAGCTGTCTGACTCAACAGCCTATCAACAACTGAGCAGTTTTCTTTTTGATACATACATCTCCCATTTATCATAGGTCATTTCTTCTTTCATTCTTGTTTAGCCAGCACATAACTGATTCCCTCTTTCCTCTAGCATTCACTCATTTTTATTGTTTCATTCTGAACTCCTTCCAAGTTGTCATTATATTTCTTTTATCTATATGCCCCAAACTGTTATAAAAATAATGAGAGAGGAATATCTAATAATTTTCTTGATGGATGCACATACTATTAATATTAAACTCTTCCTGAGCTTCATCATGTTTAACTCTGAACATGACCTTCAAAACTTTAGTTCCTACTCTCAGGGAGTTTCCATTCCAGTAGGCTAAGAACAAAAAGGTGCCTTTCTTAAGCCATTCTGAAATAATTTTCCAAACTGACAATATTGATTTGTTTTGTCTTTGAATAGTGCTGTTGGAAAAATGTAATGCAGGAAGTAGCAGATTAACCATGGCAAATAAGGCTGACCCATGTGGAAATGGCATGGAAAGATTTAACAGTTGTTTAGGGCCACTGCTGTCTTGGGGGTGTTTGATTTAGCAAGTAAGATGGCATTGCCCAAATGAGAGATGGGTTTTAAGTTCAGGCACTATTCTGGGGAAGATATGCCCTTCAAGGGGCATTACAACTACTTGCCACCCATTGTCGTACCAAATGGCACAAACCATGCAAGTAGAAACTGGCTGCCAGAAAGACCCCAGGCATAATACTCTCAGGTTAGGGAGAGCACTGCAGCAGCATTTTGCAGAACATACTAGAAGAAAGGCGAGCCTGTCATAGGATTTAGTGATAAAGGCTTTATTTTAAAATTTATGCTTTGAGCAACTGCTTGAGAGAAACCAAGATTCAGTAATAAGCATCCAGAAGCAAGAAACAGACTTTACAGCACACGCAGGAGCAGCCCTAAAAAAACATGGGGCATATTGGCTGAATGTGAATTCACCTCTTTCTGGTTAATGACTAAACATTCATTAGTGAAACTGCTGTTATCACAATTTGCCGTCCTTCCTACAGCAGTAAAATTAGATGTGTAGAACAGGGTCTCTCAACCTTGGCACTATTGAAAATTTGAACAAATAATTCTTTATTGTGGGAATTGTCTTACGTGCTACAGATTTTTAGAGCATCCCTGGCCTCCACCCACTAGATCCTGGTAGCATCCCCCATACAGGCTTGCATAAGCTATTTAAACTCTCTAAGGCTCAATGTTGTCATATGTAAGATGGGGATAATAATAGTACTGACTTCATAGGGATGTTGTGAAAATTAAAGATCTTATATGAAATCAATTAGCAGAGTGCCTGCCAGGTAGCAAGTTCAGAAACTATCTTAGCTATTTGTTGTTTGGTTTTTATGTATTTTACATTACATAGCGGGAGTTCAGAACATCTCAATACTTGGTCAATTTCCCAAATCAGAGATCACTTTCAAATATTGCTAAAATTTAAATGTGAACCTTACAGGATCTATGTGCTTAGTGTATTCAATATTTCTCACCTAAGAGAAGACAAATCAGGAAAGATAACTCAGATAAGGCAGACTGCTGTCATGAATGAGGCTTACTTCACTTCAGCATGCGATATTTTATTCCAGATTGAAAGAAAAAGAGATGGTGGTCCAGTTAAAGAATAAGGAAGAGTGACAGTTGTACTAAAAGGATTCTTTACAGAGTATCCATTCTAGATTATTAATTCTAGAGAACAATGGTAAGGGTCTGTATGGAATTCTGCATCTGCTTTATACCAGCTTTTGATGATAATAAAGAATATCAAAACATGGTGGATTAAAAAAAAAAACTCTACAATTTTATTTTCTTTAAAATTTATGTCAGAAACTTTGTTGAACCAACCTGTTAAGTTTGTTCCTAGGACAAATCATTTCAGTTAAAGAGTGAGCCCATGTGGGTTTGTGATTTTTAGTTTTTAATCTACCACCACATTATATTTCTTCTTTCTCTTCATCAGTTTCCACTCCTACACACAAATACCTGGAGTCTCTGAGGCTGCCAGTAATTCCTTTTCTCTTAAGGTTTATCAACATGCAAAGGGAAAAAACCTAATTACAATAAATAATTTGATAGAGTGTATTGGCTGGAATTTTAATTTATGATAGCTGGGAAATGAATGATGACAACGGTTTGGAATGTGATTGGAGCCCTGCTCTGAGGGGAAAAAAAAAGATAGAGAGGAATCTGTGACCATGATAAATAGCAGTCTATCCATTTAGAAAGAGTCATCCAGGAACATGCCAGGAAGATCAGTATGAAGTCATGGGTCAGGGTCTGCTATGGCCTGAATGTTTGTGTCTGCTCACATTCATATGTTAAAATCCTAACCTTGAAGGTGGTGGTATTACAATATGAGGCCTTTGGGGGGGGTGATTAGGTCCAAGTTTGTGACATTTTGGGATTAGTGCCCTTATAAAAGAGGCCCCAATAGAACTCCCTCCCTCCTTCCATCATGTGAGGTTCCAGTGAAAAGACTGCTGGCTGTGAAGCAGGCCCTGTCCAGACACGCATCAGCTGGCACTTTGATCTTGGACTTCTCAGCCTCCAGAACTGTGAGAAATAAATTCCTGGTGTTTATAAGCCACCAGTTTATGGCACTTTGTTATAGCAGCCCAAATGGATTAAGGGTGTTAACTAGAGATATTAGAAGTATCATAAACAGGGCATTAATTAAATTGTTAGACGTGTTAATTGAATAGATACTGGGAACACAAGAGAAGGTATAGAAATGGGACAAAAGGGCTTGTGAAAAATAACAATATCAAAAAATAAAAAAAGTCTAAATGGGAAGATGAAGCCATATATATTTGGAAGCAAGTTCATTTTAAAACCCCTATATTTAATTCCATTCCATTAATAATGCAGCACATCTGGGAAGAGGCATTTGGAAGAGAGTAATACTTAAAGAGATTTAAATATGGTGATGATTAAGCCCAAAAAATAGATACGATTTTGCAGCGTAAATCTGGAAATAGTGCCAGTGCGATCTGGGCTGCAGACCCTGCCAGTCATTGTCATATAAATAAAGTATGAACTATTTTTTTTGACTGTTCTAGAGTGACATTTCCCTTTATGGGAACATAGGTAAAAAATTTAAATGAACTAGAATAGTGTCCAAGCAAACTACATGATACATTGAAGAATAAGGAGACCAGGTATAACACAAAACATAACTACTAATGAATAGGATGACTTCTTGAAATTTATCAATTCAGTTTAAGATATTGTGCTAGGTATTATAATTATAAAGATCAATGATACTGAAGTAGAATAAATAAGTTGCAGCTCTTGCCCATGCTGAGGACATAATTTAGTGAGTAAAACAGGTATTTACACAAACCAATATAAGTATGTGTGTGTGTCGGGGGGAGGTGAGTTTAGCATTCTTTGGAGGTACAGAGTAGGAAAGTATTCAATAATTCTAGGGAAATAGTAGGAAAATCAACAGACAAGGCATTCAAATAGGACATTGACAGATGAAAAGAATTTGGAAAGGTGGGTAAGAGAGCTGTAGGCAGACTAAAGGGATAGAAAGGGTGAAGGGTGGAGGGCAGGCCAAGGGAACAGGATGGCAATGGGCAGACACCCTCTGAGTAAAAACGACAGAAAGAAGGAGTTCTCATGGGAAATAGCTGGGCAGTTCTTTATGCAAGAGCAGCATCATTCTCATAGACAAAAAGTGATCTCAGCTCGGAGATGAACGTGCTTAGCATAACTTACTAGGTAGAAATAACACTGTTTTCTAAATCCTGTAATTTCACATTTAATAACTCATATAATAGCAGATGATAAAGCATCTTAACATAAAGACTCAGTAGATGCAGTAGGGAAGGGGTGCAGGTCTTGAGTAAGACATGGGTGAATCTTGGCTCTGGAACTTTCTATCTGTTGATCATGGGGAGGTGAATTAAGCTTGCTGAGCTTAAGTTTTGCTTCTTGTAAGACAGTAGAGAATAATTCCTACTTCTTAGGTCATGCTGTAGCTGTGTTTCAGTGAAACAATGTTTCTAAGCTTTTGCCACAGTGCTACTAACATACTGCTCAAC